>NW_021820847.1:0-155512 GCF_901001135.1 Rhinatrema bivittatum | reverse complement strand
CTGGGACTCCAGGCCTAGGCCTAGTCAACAGGATCTGGCCTGGGGCCAGGTCTAGGCACAGGCCTCGAAGATAGGACAAGACCTAGGGTCAAGCCCCAGTGCTATTCCATGGACTTGGCAACTTGGATATGACCTCGGGCTAGGCCCAGTCCCAGGCCTCAGTCAAGGGGCCTGGATTCTGATGGATCCCAATATTTGGCCTTGGCCTAAAATTGGTCCTTTAGGCCTGGGATTAGGCCTGAACCTTGAAATGGGATTCCAGCATCAAACCTGGGCCTGGGCTTGGAGCTAGGCCTGTGCTTCAGGGATAGTACCTGGCCTAAGTTAAGGACCTAGCTTTTATCTGAGCCCCAGTGTCTGGCTTAGACTTGGGCCTGGTCCTCGGTGAAGGGACCCATTCTCAAATTGGGTCAAGCTTCAGGCCTACGCCTATCTCCGGGCCTCAGCAACTGGACCTGGCCTCATTCATCGGCCTAGGCCCAGGCCTTTGCAATGGGCTTCGGGCGGCTGGACCATGGCATCAGGCTTGGGTCTGGGCCTGGGAATATGCCTAATTGCTGTCAACAGGACTTGGCCTGGGGCCAGATCCCAGCATCAGGTCTGGGCTTTGGGCCAATTCCTAGCATTGGGCCTGGTCCTCAGCAATGGGACTCGGGCCCTGGTGCCGGGCCTAAGCCTCTTTGTTGGGACCAGGCTGAAGTCTAGTCTCACTGGAGGCCCACTTTCTTTTTGGGATATTTTCATCAGAGACAATTTTCAGTTTGTTCCATACATTATAGTCTAAAAATAACCTCATTCTTTGAGTTTTGCTCATTCATTTCAAACAAATGCATATTACTAAGAATTGCCATGCTGAGTCAGACTAAGGTCCATCAAGCCCAACATCCTGTCTCTGACAGTAGCAAATCCAGGTTGCTAGTAGATAGCAGATTATTTAAAGTAGATATAATTCCAGTTACTCACTCCCAGGGATAGTAATACCTTTATATAATCCATATGTCTGTTAATGTGTTATGGACCTATCTTTCAAGAATTTGTCCAAACCTCTTTTAAACCCCTTTATGTTAGTTACCTAGATCATATCCTCTGCCTACAGATTCCACAGATTGATAATAAGCTGATTGAATAAGTGCTTTATACAATCTGTTGTAAGTCTGCTGGTTTTAGTTTCATGGAGTTTCCTCATTTTTTGGTGATATTTGAAAGGGCAAATAACCGTCTTTTATTTACCCATTCCACCCTACTCATGATTTTGTAAATTTCTGTCATGTCCACTCTTAGCCATTTCTTTCCTAGTGTAACCAGTCCCCAACTTGGGTGCTTTATTCTTCACTTTGGGGTGGTACAGGTCCGTGTTCAAGTCTAGATGGGTATGGAAAAGTTAATATCCAGGGACCCTGGCACAGTCACCAAAATAATATTGAGGGAGCTCTGACAGGAGAGGATCACCCTGCTGGTGGATAAAAAGAATCGATAAGTACTTCCTGGGAAAATTTTAGAAATTAAAAGTTTTGGGAAGAAGTAAACTATTGGGGTATATTCTTTAGTGTCTTTGTGTGTATATATTAAATAGCTAGACAGAAGGCAGGCAAAATAACCAGGAGTAAAAAGTCATGGGATAGGTGGCGATGTCCTTTCATGGATTACAAACTGGTTAAAAGACAGGAAACAGAGAGTAGGATTAAATGGTCAATTTTCTCAGTGGAAATAGTATACAGTGGAGTGCCTCAGGGATCTGTACTAGGACCCTTGCTTTTCAATATATTTATAAATGGTCTGGAAAGGAATAGGACGAGTGAGGTAATCCAATTTGCAGATTGATATATTATCTGACTTTTGATAAAGCACTTCTCTGCTACAGGACTCATATACAAGGATATCACAAGTAATTTAGTTGAAGCAAAGATGATACAAAATTAAATTGCGATAAATTCCAGGAGGACCTTGTGAGACTGGAAAACTGGGCATTCAAATGGCAGATGAAATCTAATGTGGATAAATGCAATGTGATGCATATAGGGAAAAATTATCCATGCTGTAGTTACATGATATTAGGTTCCATATTAGGAGTTACCGACCAGGAAAGAGATCTAGGCGTGATAGTGGATAATACTTTGAAATTGTCGGCTCAGTGTGCTATGGCAGTCAAAAAAGCAAACAGAATGTAAGAATTATTAAGAAAGGAATGGTGAGACCGCACCTTGAATACTGTGTACAATTCTGGTTGCCGCATCTTAAGAAAGATATAGTTGCGATGGAGGAGGTACAGAAAAGGGTGACCAAAATGATTTAGGGGATGGAACAGCTCCCCTGTGAGGAAAGACTAAAGAAGTTAGGGCTGTTCAGCTTGGAGAAGAGACGGCTGAGGGGGGATATGATAGAGGTCTTTAAAATCATGAGATGTCTAGAATGGGTAAATGTAAATCGGTTATTTACTCTTTTGGATAATAGAAGGACTAGGGAACACTCCATGAAGTTAGTATGTAGCATATTTAAAACTACCGTAATCAGAGAAAATTATTTTTCACTCAATGCATAGTTAAGCTCTGGAATACATTGCCAGAGGATGTGGTTACAGCAGTTAGTGTAACTGGGTTTAAAAATGATTTGGGTAAGTTCCTAGAGGAAAAATCCATAAATTGCTATTAATCAGTAAGGAATGGTAGCTTGGGATCTATTTAATGTTTGGGTACTTACCAGGTACTTGTGACTTGAATTGGCCATGTTTGGAAGCAGGATCATGGGCTTGATAGTAGGGATGTGAATCGTTTTTGAACGATTAAAATTATCGTCAGATAATTTTAAAATTGTCCTAAATCGTTAGAGTGCATGATACAATACAAATACCCCGATTTATCATCAGGGGCATTTGTATTGTATCGTTAAATAGGGCACGGGAATTATTTGGGGGAGGGCGGGAAAACCGGCACACCAAAACAACCCCTAAACCCACCCCGACCCTTTAAAACCAATTCCTTACCCTCCCCCACCCTCCCGAACCCCCCTAAAATGTTAAATTACCTGGTGGTCCAGTGGGGGGGAGGGGGTCCCGGCGCGATCTCCCGCTCTCGGGCCATCGACGCCATTTTGGCTGCCACTAATTAAAATGGCGCCGATGGCCCGATAAAATTAAAGACCCACCCGACCCTTTAAATCGACCCCCCCTTAGCCTCCCCCACCCTCCCGACCCTTTTTTTTTAGGGAGGCCCGCGCCGCTAAAAAAAAACCCACCCGACCCTTTAAATTGACCCCACCCTCCCGACCCCCCCAAAACCTTTTAAAATTTACCTGGTGGTCCAGGGGGGCCTCGGGGAGAGATCCAGGGGGCCTCAGGGAGAGGAGAGATCCAGGGGGGCCTCGGGGACAGATTTCCCGTTCCCAGGCATCACCTGTTCTAAAAAAAAAATGGCGCTGATGCCCCTTTGCCCTTACCATGTGACAGGGTTTCCGTGCCATTGGCAGGCCCCTGTCACATGGTAGGAGCACTGGATGCGCCGGCCATCTTTACTCATTAGCCCCTATTATACTATAGGACTAATGAGTAAAGATGGCCGGCACCATCTTTAAAGATGGCGCCGGCCATCCAGTGCTCCTACCATGTGACAGGGGCCGGCCAATGGCACGGATACCCTGTCACATGGTAAGGGCAAAGGGGCATCGGTGCCATTTTTTTTTAGAACAGGTGATGCCTGGGTATGGGAAATCTGTCCCCGAGGCCCCCCTGGATCTCTCCTCTCCCTGAGGCCCCCCTGGATCTCTCCCCGAGGCCCCCCGAGGCCCCCCTGGACCACCAGGTACATTGTAAAAGGTTTTGGGGGGGTCGGGAGGGTGGGGTCGATTTAAAGGGTCGGGTGGGGTTTTTTTTTTAACAATGTGAAATTGGCAATGTGAATTGGAATCGGAAACGATTCCAATTTACATATCTTAATGATCAGATTCCCCCCCCCCCCCCAGCCGAATCTGATCGTTAAGACAATCTGGCACACGATTTACATCTCTACTTGATAGACCCTTGGTCTGACCCGTATGGCATATCTTATGTTATGTTGTTATGTTGTTACAAGAACAAGGACACCAAAAGTGGTGTTCAAAATAAAATCTTTACTGCAACTCATAAAAATAGCATCTGGTCCAGAATCACTAAATAAAGTTTAGCATCAAAACAATGAATACGGTGGAAAAATGGTTTCCTTATCCATGTTCCTTACACCATCACCCTTAGCAAAAATTCCAAACTGTGGGTCAACTCTCAACTTGTAATCCAAAAATTTTGTACATAGAAATGAAACATAGAACATAGAAATGATGGCAGAAAAAGACCAATCGGCCCATCCAGTCTGCCCAGCAAGCTCCCACACTTATTTTCCCATATCTGTTTCACTGACCACCATGTTCAGGGCCCTTCTTGGTAACTGTTTGATTCAAATTTCCTGCCACCTCCTGCCATTGATGCTGAGTAATGTTCGAGTTGCATCAAAGGCGAGCATAAGGCTTAATGGTTAAGGGTAGTAACTGCTGCATCAAGCAAGTTACCCCGATGCTTGTTTACCCCAACTGCCCAGATCAATGCCTTGTTGGATGTTGTCTGAATGCAAATCCTCTTTTCAACATTTCCCCCTGCCGTTGAAACAGATGGCAACGCTGTATATGCATTCAAAGTGCACTTCTCTTCTTTCAGCTTCTCTTCACCCCAGTCTTTCTCTTTCAGCTTGTGCAAAAGGTCCAAAAGCTCACACTTTCCTTCACTCCAGCTTTCCTTGTTGCTTGGGCAAAAAGAAACTTCTGATCCAGACCTTTCGGTTACAGAGGGATTGTTCTTCCCTCTGGACTGATCATTCTTTTCCGAAAGTCTTCTTCAAATCTCTGAGTCTTGGTCTCAAGACTCCAAAACATCAAAATCTTCTCAGAGTCCAAAAATCACTGGCTTTAAGATCTCAAGGGGATTTCCAGCTTCTCTTCTCAAATTCCCCTTCTCCAGCTGTTCCTTACTTGAGATTCTGAGTGAAATTTATCTCCAATCCTCTATGAGTCTTTCCTTCCTTTTGGCTCTTACAACCATGCCTAACCCCTGACCATTAAGCATGCTCCCAGGGTTTGTAAACCCCAAGTTGCCTATCCTCTAAAAAGGCGGGGTTACTGCTGTGGGAGGACTCCAAAATGCAAAACCCTTCTCCCACTATCTTACAGATGGAAAAAATACTGGGGACTGAATTAGTGATGGGTAAAGCCCCCGTCACACAAGTAAGCGTCCCAGCCTGCGTAGCCTCTCATCATAGGAGAGATGTTGTATCCCTTTTATTATTTTTGTTGCCCTTCTCTGGACTTTTTCTAGTTTTAAGAACATAAGAACATAAGAAATTGCCATGCTGGGTCAGACCAAGAGTCCTTCAAGCCCAGCATCCTGTGTTTTTCTTGAGATGGGTTAACTAGAACTGCACACAGTATTCAAGGTGTGGTCATACCATGTCCTGATACAAAGGCAGTATGAAATTTCCCATTGTATTCTCCACTCTTTTTTAGATCATTCCTAACACTATTTGCTTTTTTGTCTGCCCCCACACACTGAGCAGAGGATTTCAATGTATTGTCCACAAGGACTCCAAGGTCCTTTTTTCTGGGTAGTGACTCCCAATACAGAAACCAGCAACATATACCCATAGTTAGGATTATTTTTCCTAGTATGCATTATGCTTCATTTTTCCATATTAAATTTCATCTGCCATTCAGCAATAGATTCACATACATACGATTATACAGCTATTTCCGAGGAGTTTAGCATAGACACAGTCTGGGAGAAATACTTTTTGAAAAAAGGACCTGTGCTATTCTTATGAGATTTGTATGCTTCACAGAAGACAAGATCTACTGAAATTCAGGAGAGTCACTTGTTTTGTTTGCCATTTTTAAAATTCTGTTTCAAACATCAAACACATTTTGCCTTCGACCATCAAAAGAGAAACTGCAGCATTTTTATGTTCCTGCAGCGCTCAGCTGGCAACTGTTATGATGCTATGCAATACATTATTTTGTTCTGTTAGCATTTTTTAATCTTTTGATTTATGTCACGCTATGCAAAGTTTCCACTAGCTATTTTACAGATCCAATGTACTTTATCCAAAGAGGCAGTTAATGTGATTATTGTCCCTTGTCTGCATACCATTCCAGTTGGTGCTGTCTAATTAATGTGTAGACATATTGGCATATAATTGTCATTTAATCATATAACAACTCCAAAGGCAGCAGGTAGTCTCATAACTGCTCAGTTTATTTTCCTGTGAAGAAAAACATAGCTGTTAGGCAACAGATTACCATGGTGGTTTTTTCCCAGGCTAGAAGAAAAAAAAGTTTTAATTAGTATCTTGGGAAAGTTGAAAGACTCCTGTGCATGTCTGATCTAAAAATTGTAGACTATTGCAACAATTCAGACTGAATTCTTCATTAGTAATGTTAACAAAATATGTTGTAATTGAAGAGGGAATTAAGAAACCAATACATTATATAAACTTATCAGATTCTCAGATCCTCATAAAGCAGTCCTGTCCAGAAACACTAACACATAGGGATAATTTTCAAAAGCTTAGTCAGATTTAATGCAGATAAAATAGGGGTTAGCGTGCATAATTAGATGGAAGCTGTCTAGTTTCAAATATTCAGAGGACAGAAATAGCATGAGTCCTGAGGGAGGGCTGAAGTAAAACCTTCATCTGCTAGTGGTAAAATGGGCTTACATTTTGCAAAATAGATACAACTTGAATGAATTGTGTAAGCAAGTTAAAGATTAACATTTAATGCTAAGTTATATAATTGTGAGTTTGCAAAGTCATTTACTTGATCTGAGAAGGTGAGAGAACTGGTTCCTGGGCATGTAGTCATAAGTGTTTGAACTGAAAAGTGTTAAAGGGAAGAAATGCTAAATGCTAGAAGGAATTTTAGCCAAGCAGGTCAATTGCTAAACTACTTGCAGTGTGAATCTCTCACAGGAGATGTTTTGTTTGATGTAATTGCTAGGAGTGTGCAGGGATAAAAGTTTGTTTTTTGTTTTTCGATTCATTTTTGGGAAGTTTTTTTTCACATGAATTCCAGTTTGTGGAATGTTTGATTCATTTCAAAAGTGTGAAAAAAATAAATCAAACATTAAATCACCCTCAACAAAAAACAAAGAAATAAATGAGAACATGGCTTCCTTGCCCCACCACCCATCCTTCCCACCCACCCACCCAGAAAAATACCAGAGCATGCATCCCACCCCAGCCTCTACTTGGTCCGGTGGGGATCCACTGGCAAGGCCTACACCTAAGCCTCTTCCACCAGAAATAGAGCCATTTCCATCATCGGCCCAAAGTTATGGAACTCACTACCTCAGTACCTCGCTGGTCAAGAAAACCCTAAATCTTTTAAAAAAGACCTAAAATCCTGGCTACTAAGCCAATCTCATACTGACAGCTCGGACTATTGATCTCATAACTATCAGTCTTCTGATTGGACAATTTATCCTGCTTCCTAATTTATCTGCTTCCTATTATCTATGAACCCTGTTTTTTTCAGTATACCTAACTTTTGGTATATCTTGTTTTGTTTGGACTAATTTTATATGTCAGTTCTCAGTCTGTTTAATGTCATTTTTCAAATTTCAATGTAACAGGTTGTTATAATGTAAACCGGAGTGAAGGCAACTCTGCTATACCTCGGTATATAAAAAACGCTAAATAAATAAATAAAAATAAAAGCCGAAGCCTTGGCTCTGCCTAGACCAAAATTGTGGTAGGTCACTGTGAACTAGGCCTTGGCCTAGGCTGGAGCCCAGGCCTAGATACGATGCTACAGCTGAGTCCTAGGCCCAGGCCAAAGCTTTGGTTTAGTATAGGCCAAGACTATGGTAGATCTCTGCAACCTCAACCTCGGCCTATGTAAGGCCAAGTTTTAGCCTAGCATATAGCCAGGGCCCATGCCCAATGCCATGGCCTGACCAAGAGGCTGGGTCCTGGTGCCTCAACCTGGACCTAGGTCTGATACCTGGGCTTCGGCCTAGGGTCAGGCCCAGGCCTGAAGCATAGGCCTTGGAGATCCTCTTCTAATTCTTCTTTCTTTGACTATTCTATGTGTACTGACTCTATCTGCTGGGGTCATGCCGGAATTAATTAACTCCAGTGCATTCACCACAGTGGATGGCACCATTTTGATATAGCATTGCTGATGTATGGCCTCCAGGTAAGGTCCTACGACCAGGCCTGTTGCCAGGCTCCAGCCTATCCTGAAGCCCCAACTTCACAACTCGGCCTTGCTTTGGGTCCCGGCATAAGCCTGAATCCAAACCAAGGCCCTGCTGTCAGGACCAAGCCTGCGGGCTGGCCCACTGCATTGGGCATGATCACAGGCCCGGTACAAGGTCTAGACTGAGGCCCAGGCACTGGGGCCTGAGTTACGGGCCAGTCCGTGGCATCGGGCCAAGACGCAGGCTTCGGGACCCAACCTCTGGATTGGGCCTTGGTGTCAGGCCTAGGTCTGAGTCAAGGCCCCAACCTCTGGGCCAGGACACAGTATCAGGCCTTGGTTTAGGTCCTGGCCTAGGGTTATTCCCAGGCATTGTGTCCCAGCCTCCAGATTTGGCTCCAGCATTGGGCATGGCTCTGGGTTCAATACATGGTATCAGGACTCAGCCTCCTTGCTAAGCCACAGCATCAGGCCAAGACCCAGGAATCCAGTCAAAGCCTTCTGGCCACACTCTAGAATTGGGCCTGCGTCTGGTTCTAAGCCCTGGTGTTGGGATCTGGCCTCACGTCAAGCCTCAGCCTGAGCCCTGGCTGAGTCCAGACCTCGAGTCCCAGCCTTTATTTGATACTGACAAATCAGGTGAGTTTGTTTTAATTTTCTGGGGTCTCAACCAAGGCCCTGGCATCAGCCCAGGCTTAGGTTGAGACCCTAGCATCATGCTCGGGCCTAGACTTGATTTCTGTGACAATAGATAGACCTTAATTAAGTCTAAGAGCTAATTAAGTTAACATTTCATTATTTTGCAATTGTAAGTTTGCAAAGGTCAATTACTTGAGCTCAGAAGGTGAGTGAACTGGTATCTGAAGAAGTAATGTTGATTCTTTCCTTCTTCCTTCCATATCTCCTAATCATCAGCCAGTGACATTTTTTGTTATATATAAATTATGTCACAGTCAGACAGGCTGGACTTCCCCCAGGACTCTTCAGGAGAGCAGGGCAGAGTCTTTTGCCTGTACAGCCACCTCCCCTTGGGTTGGACCCACAATTTATGGTGGCTAACAGGACTTCTGTGGCATGGTGCATGGTGGACTAGGGTCAGAGCTGGCAGTGATCAGGCAAAGTAAGAGTCTAGGCAGAGGTCAGGGCTGGCAGAGTTCAAACAGAGGCAAGGTCCAAAGAGAGTCTGAGTCAGTAAAAAAGATCAGTCCAAGGAAGGTTGACTGGGAAGGCAAGGCAAAATCAAATAGTCTAACAAGGCTGGATGGGAAGGTAAGGCTGGGAGGAGCAGGAGTACAGAGAGACAAGGAACCAGTTAAAACACACAGGCAGGAAGAAGGTAACATACACACAGTCAGAAACAGGGTAAAACATGGGCTAAATTGTAACAGTGGTTCACGGAAGGGTCTTGACAGGCTAGATAGGCCACTGGGAGGCCTAGACAAGACAAGAACCAAACAGAGAACACAGAGACAGGGTAGTCCACTGGGAGGCCTAGAAAAGAAACAGGAGAGCCCCTGAGGGGCCACAGGAACAGGAGGCTACTGAGAGACCCACAGTGAACCAAATAACAAACAGGCAAGGAACATTGGAATGAACAAAGCAATACAAGAAGGCCTTAAGAGGCCACATGAACATCTGCAGATGAAACCTCTTCTGTCACCAACTGATTCAGTTGACCAAGCACTGATTTTACCATCAAGTGACTACTGTAATTCACTTCATATGGGTAGGAAGATGGACTTAGGCCTTGTTCTGCTGCAGGTTGTGTACTGCCAGTCAAGATGAATTTGGCCTGCAATGCCACAGATCTGGATGCAAAAGTCAGGCTATTAGCTCCTGCAAATGGACTTTTGAATGGCCATGGTCACATCGCCAATCATAAGGTCTATTGAGTTGGACTCAGGAGGTAGGGATAGGGTCATTAATGAAAGAGGTTTAGCTGTCATGTAAATGGTGATGGGATATGTATTTTAATTGTTAGGATAAAAATTGTACTAGCTCACATAGGAACACCTGAGAGCTGCAGAAAGGAACTGGCGCAAGCACCCCTCTCCAGCAACCAAAACTACCTATTATCTCGCATGCACGAAATCAGAAACACCATCCTCCGTACTAAACGAGAATACTATGCTAAAAAGATACATGGTCTACAATACAATCCCAAGGCCCTGTTTTCTATGATTACTGACCTGACCAGCTCCCCTCTACGCAACCTCTAACAACTACCTCCAAGAATCGCTGCAATGAATTAGCTCATTTCTTTAAAATAAAGTTTCATCCCTCACTGCTCAATTCTCTCATAACACCAATAATGTGATTCTTCCTATCCTCAATTTCACAGCTTCACTATCCTCTTTTGATTCTTCTTCCGTTGGAAATAGAGAACATCCTAAGAAAGATGAAACCATCCTCACATCCCTCTGAAACTATCCCCTCTAAACTTCTCCTATCTATCCCAAAGAAATTGCCAAACCCCTGTCTAACATCTGCAACTGCTCCTTGGAACAAGGCACAGTCCCCAATTTTCTCAAACAAGCAGTGGTTAAACCCATCCTCAAAAAACCCAATCTTGATCCTTCCCACCCTTTCCAATTTCAGACCTGTCTCCAACCTACCCCTCCTAGCTAAAATCCTTGAAAAACTTGTCAACTCTCGCCTCTCTCTCTTCCTTGAACAACACAACATTCTTCCCTCAACACAATATGGTTTCAGGAAGCACCTTAGTACCGAAACCTTTCTACTCTCGCTTACTGACACCTTAATCAAGGGAATCGACTCTGGCTCCTCTTATCTGATTGCCATGTTGGACATCTCTGCTGCGTTTGACACTGTCAATCACAATATCCTCATCAACATCCTCAGAAGCATTGGGATATCTAGAACTGCACTCTCCTGGATACAATCCAACCTTCAAAATCGTTACTTCACTGTCCTAACTAATAACACTGAATCTGAACCTATCAATCTCCTTCAGGGCGTCCCCAGGGCTCATCTCTCTCCTCTACCCTCTTTAACATCTACATGCTTCCTCTTACCACACTTCTCACCAATCTTGGTATCAAGCACTTCATCTACGCAGATGACGTGCAAATTCTCTTCCCCTTTTCTGACTCCCTGCAAACCGCCCTCCAAAACTGGGAAGCATGCCTTTCTTCCCTTAACCAGCTCCTCACAGACATGCACCTTGCCCTTAACCCCAAAAAAACTGAACTCATCATCATTTCCACCAAACATCCTTACCCCCCTATCCCCCTCTCTCACTCCACCACATCCTTCCCCTCACACACTCGCAACCTGGGTGTTCTCATTGACAACAATCTCACTTTCAAACCCTTTATCAACTCTATCATAAGAGACTGCTTTTTCAAGCTACAAACTATTAAAAAACTCAGACCTTTACTACACTTCTCATTTCGCACAGTTCTTCAGTCTATTATTTTTTCTAAAATAGACTACTGTAACTCTCTCCTCCTCGGCCTCCCCCAACGTATACTAAACCCGTTACAACTCTTACAAACGCCGCTGCACGTATTCTTTCATGCTCCAAAAGAAGAGACCACATCACACCTACTCTCATCGAACTTCACTGGCTACCTATACAATCACACATACTCTACAAAGCACTGTCCCTCATCCATAAAAGCCTTACAAATGATAACCTCCACTGGATCAACCCTCCGCTCCTTCCTCACACAACCACAAGACCTACTCGTCCTGCCCTCCAAGGAACACTCCGCACCCCTTCAATCAAATCCATCAAACTGACCTCTACTATGAACAGAGCCTTTTCCCTTGCTGGCCCTACCCTATGGAATTCCCTACCCCCTGATTTACGCACCGAGACCTCCACTCCTAAATTCAAAAAAAAATTAAAAACATGGTTGTTCCTTCAGCCCTACCCCAAACTCTCTTCCCCCGCCACGAATAATACCTAACAGCCAGTAATCTATTATATGAACACCAGAAACTCTCATCATCCCCCCTCCTCTGTCATCTATACTTCCCCTTTTTTTATTTTTCCCACATTCAATCCTCTCGATACCTTGTATTATAGTTTCCTGTATTTTGTATCTTGTAATGCAAGTACTCTAGCATGATACCCTGTAATTTATAATTCCTCGTTTTAACATTTAGTTTTTTCTACTTGTACTGCCCTAAGATAGCCAGTTTTATATTGTTCCTCTTATTCACCTTATAGATAGTTTCCTATTTTGCTATTGTTCTATGTAAGGGCCTTGCCCAAAAGTTCTTAGTTGTATGTAAACCGACACAATGTGCAAACGGCTATCGTATAGAAGAAATTTGAAATAAATAAATAAATAAATAGATGATGTCGTAATGAAATATTACCTAATAAAGCTGTGTACAGATCCCTGACATACTCCATTGTTTCCCTTCTCCATTGAGAAAAATGACCATTTATTCCTACTCTCTGTTTCCTACCTTTTAACCAGTTTGCAATCCACAATAGGACATTGCCTCCTTTTCAGTGACTTTTTAATTTTCTGAGGAGTTTCTCATGATGCACTTTGTCAAACACCTTCTGAAAATCCAAATACATTTCATCCCCTGGCTCACCATTATCCACGTTATTAACCCCTTCAAAAAAAAGTAGCAGATCGGTGAGGCAAGATTTTCTTTATGTAAATCCATGTTGGCTGTATCCCATTAAAACATGTCTTTCTATAGTTTTGTGATTTTGTTCTGAAGAATAGTTTCCATAATTTTAAATAAGACTTGCCAGTCTATAAGTTTCCTAGATCATCCCTGGAGCCCTTTTTAAAAATTGGGGTTACATTGACCACCCTCCAATCTTCAGGTATAATGGATGATTTTAATGATTGGTAACTAATTATTAGTAATGGATCTGCTATTCATTTTTTAGTTCCTTCAGAATTCTGGGTGTATATCATCTGGTCCAGGAAATGTTTTACTCTTTAGTTTGAAAGTCTGCCTTATTACATCTTCCAGTTTCACTGTGATTTGTTTCAGTTCTTCTGAATCATCACCATTTAATACAGTTTTTGGCACAGATATCTCCTCATTATCCTCTTCAGCAAACACCAAAAAAAAAAAAGAATTCATTTAGTCTTTCTGCGACAGCCTTATCTTTCTTAAGTAGCCCTTTAACTCCTCAAATATCTAATGGTCCAACTGACCCTCACAAGCTTCCTGCTTGGAATATTTTTTTTAAAGTATTTATTATGAGTTTTTGCTTCTGAAACCAGCTTTTTTTCAAATTATTTTGTCATCCTTATCAGTGTTTTACATACAATATGACAATACTTATGCTTTTTCTTAATTTCTTCAGATGGATTATTTTTCAAATTTTTGAAAGAAGATCTTTTGGCTAAAATACACTCTTTTACTTCACCTTTTAACCATGCTAGCAGTCATTTGGACATCCTTCCACTTTTTAAAATCCTCCTTATGGCATCATTCTTCAGGAAGATCATTTCACAATTGTGGAATAATCCACAAAACATCATAAATAATAACTTCCTTTCTTACTTTTAGAGATACTAAGACATAAAAAATCAACACCTGAAAGGTACTTGTTTCCGCCAAAATACAAAATTCTATGTCCAATAGATTTCTACTTGTGAACATGGTTCTTTTCCGGAAATATTCTTTATTACTATGTCTTTCAGAATTTTTGGGAGATATCTGAGATTAGATATATAGCATACTAACATAGTATCCTAGTAAATGATGGCAGAAAAAGATCCAAGTGGTCCATCTAGTCTGCCCAACAAGCTTTGTTTATTTATTCTTTTAATTAATTTAATTTATTCTGTATAGTGTAATAACTGCCGCTGTGTGCAAGTTACAGCCATGCCTTCTGTCAAGGATAGTAAGTGCTGCTCCATGCAGTTATTCCAAATCTTCATTTCCATCCTTCAGCTAGTAGGGATACTCTGTTTTTATCCCAAGCTACAGTATATGTTTACTTTAACTAGTGGTCAGTATATATCTGTGTATAAACAGGCCGATTTGGTCGAGCTTTGTGTTCTGTTTCTGAAACTAACTAAATATTCTGATCAGAAATGTGTGTGTTATGTGTGGAGTGCACAAGCTCAAAGCTTTTTCTCAGTTATTTTCTGTGGGATAGGACCAGCTGGTTTCTTGTAGTAGCATTCCACATCCTCTTGACACTTGCAGGGGAATATCTGGTAGAATTCTGACTCCCTATTCTCAAAGAAAATAATAATGGAAATACTATCTATACTTCTTCACCTCTCTTCTGGAAAACTAAGGTAAACATATTCCCTAGCCAGGCTGGATACTTTAGTGATTCTGGACACTAACTAAAAAAGAGAACATAAATTACATATTTCCCTAGTCTGATTTATTTTCATTAATCCCAATTTAATTCCAGCACATCAACTCCCTGTGCTGAACTTCCCTGTTCCCCTAATGGGAGGGTTAACAGCATTGTTGCTAAAATAATAATAATAATAATAATAATAACAATACAATGTTCTCAGGCATACCAGCCTGCTTGCCAGCACAGGGCTGGGACATAATGCCTCTCTTTACAATCAACAGCTTTACAGGAATCTCCGTCTCACAGTGCTCCCTTTCAGATTTCACCTCACACAGTACTTTTCTAGTTGCTAGATTGAGAAAATTGTCTGCTATAATAATCCATCTATTTTCTATAGGACCTCTTGATCCCTCAAAGAATATTTACTTTTATATCACTCACATAATAAACTTCATAAAGTTTGCTTACTACTCATACATGTTTTTAGAATAAAATTGTCTTGCCCTATAAAGTGCCTTATGACAGTAGAGATCACACAACCAGTTTACTTCACACTGTATATGTATTTCTTTTCCCCCAACTCAAAGAATCTTTAGATCCTCGTATTTAATTTTATTTTGAGTTCTGCCAAGGACTGAACCACTTCACACTGACAATGATTTTTTTCACAGCACAGTTCCATGGTAATTGCTCAAGAAAATTATTCACATATATTGGGCACATGATTTTAGACACAAAAAGTTTAATTCAACCCCTTATTGTAATAGTACTTTTTAAAATCATCTCTCAATCAATTTAAGCAGTTTCCTTTTCACTGCTCTCTCTTTTCCCTTTTGGACAATTCTAGCTTCTATTAACAGTGTTTACAACCCAATACCATTTAACAGTGTTTATTAATTTTCCCCTGGCCCTTGGATCTCCTGGTAACCTGTTCATCTTTTGATTAATCCAGGGTCAACTATAGTCTAATTGGTATCTTTGCAAAAATTGAAATTGGCATTTTGTGCCCCTCTCCACCTCAGTTTAAAATACCGGCTTCTCTCATGCAGTCCACCGGAAGCCTATCATCCCCTCCCATTCTTATGTTCAATGTCATTTCGAGCCCAGCCCTGCCAACAGGAGAGCAGCACTGGGGGTCCAGTGCCTCTTTCTCTCCCCTTCTCTCATGTGGGAGTGAGAGGCATCAATGGAAGGAAGCAGCATTTAGAAATGACAGGTCCCCAGCACTGCTTTCCTTACGGCATGGACAGCAGCATCTCAGCCCTGTGGGAAGGGCAGTTGGCAGTTGGCAGCAACCCATCTACACCCTGCATGCTCTATCACAATGAGGACTTTCAATTCCTATTTAGCTCATCAGCTGTATCAAGACGGGTACTGATGCCTCCTAGTGCTTGGCATCCTGTGTGACCACACAGTCACAGACCCCAAAAGCTGGCCCTAGTTAATGTTCTTTCCACACAGACACTTACACACAGTCATCATTTGTTACATTTAAGAACTAGAGATGTGAATATGTCCTGGTTCGGCCACCCTGAAAAACGAAGTGGATTTTCCCGAAATTTTGGGAAAATTTGTTTTTCGGGGTAGCGTGCACTAACTTCCCATTAGTTGCGCGCTAACCCCAAATTCGGGGTGGACATAAAAAAATTGTCCCGAACCGTGGGAAATGAAATTTTCCCAAGGTGGGCTGATAACTAAGGCCGAACCAAAAGGTTCGGCTGAATCACATGTCTATTAAGAACTGCTCCAGTGGATTCCTTTATTGTCCTGTAGACCTCAGATCAATTTTTTTCAGTTTTGGAGTCTTACCCCACATTTACTCACACTTTGGCTAGGCAGTCTCTCTCAATTTTAGACAGTTTAAGATGATTTACTCACCCAGTTCCCTTCACAGATCACCCAATCATTTTCACTTCTTTCTATTTCTATCTCTTCATAGATTCTTAGAAGCTGATTCTTTGTTGCTTTTCTCTGCAACTCTTAACTTACCTTTTCCCATAGGTTTAAAATAGCTACCCTGTGCTGCTTTCCTCTGCATGTCTTTCCCTCTGAGTAGTTCTTTCCTGTTCCTTCTCTCTCTTTAGTTTTCACCCTCCTGTTGCCATCTCTCCTTCGTGTATCTCCTCTCTCATTCTCCTCAGCACAATCTGGCTTCTCTCTTGCTGTGCTGCACACTGCAAAATGGTTCCCCCTTCACCTCCTTAGAAACCAACTGTGCTTGCCATCATTTTTTCCAGTGGGCCTGCACTGACTTCACTGAATAAGCAGACAGCTACTTCCTGGTCTGCAGTGACAAGTGTACGCCCCTTCCACCCTCCCCATAGCCCTTAACAGCCATAGAAACTGGCTTGAAAGACTCCTACTGTTCTTCACCACTCTCACTGCTCTTTCCCTACATCGGCATGGTGATTTTATAATCTTACCCACCTCCCACACCCTCCACTGGACCACCAGGTACTCGTAAAAGTTTGGGGGGGGGTTCGGGGGGGTGGGGGAAGGTAAGGGGTCAATTTTAAAGGGTCGGGCCTCACTAAAAAAAAAATTAACGATGTGAATCGGAACCGATTCCAATTCACATCTCCAGCGATCAGATTTTTTTCTCCCTCCAGCCGAACCCAATCGTTAAGACGATCGGGCACATGATTCACATCTCTAGTTTTTGAGGAGGGAGATTCTAACTGAAGTAGGGTGGAGTTTTACTTCATAAGAAAATAAGAAATTGCTATACTAGGTCAAACCAGGGGTCCATCAAGCCCAGCATCCTGTTTCCAATAGTGGCCAATCCAGGCTACAAGTACCTGGCAATTACTCAAAAAACTAAGTATATCCCATGCTATTGATGCTAGTAATAGCAGTGGCTATTTTCTAAGTCAACTTGATTAATAGCAGGTAATGGACTTTTCCTCCAAGAACCTACCTAAATCTTTTTTAAACCCAGCTACACTAACTGCACTAACCACATCCCTGGAAAAAAATTCCAGAATTTAAATGTGCAGTGAGTGAAAAAGAATTGTCTCTGATTAGTTTTAAATGTTCTATATGCTAACTTTATTGATTGCCCCCTAGCTTTTCTATTATCTGAAAGAGTAAATAACCGATTCACATTTATCCATTCTAGTCTTCTCATGATTTTAAAGACCTCTATCATATCCCCCTCAGCCATCTCTTCTCCAAGCTGAACAGCCCTAACCTCTTTAGTCTTTCCTCATAGGGGAGCTGTTCCATTCCCTTTATCATTTTCATTGTCCTTCTTTGTACCTTCTCCATTGCAACTATATCTTTAACTTGAATGCCTTTTGATGTTCATTCAGAATAAAGAGTAGATGTGACTCGGTTATTTTCACTTTCGAATGATGGAAGGACTAGGGGACATTCTATGAAGTTGGCAAGTAGCACATTTAAGACTAATCGGAGAACATTCTTTTTCACTCAACACACAATAAAGCTCTAGAATTTGTTGCCAGAGGATGTGATTGGTGCAGTTGGTGTGGCTGGGTTCAAAAAAGGTTTGGATAGGTTCTTGGAGGAGAAGTCCATTAATGGCTATTAATCAATTTTACTTAGGGAATAGCCACTGCTATTGATTGCATCAGTAGCATGGGATCTTCTTAGTGTTTGGGTAATTGCCAGGTTCTTATGGCCTGGTTTTGGCCTCTGTTGGAAACAGGATGCTGGGCTTGATGGACCCTTGGTTTGACCCCGCATGGGAATTTCTTATGTTCTTAGGGGTCTTATGACACTTAGAACTAGGACTCTGATTGTTACTTGTAGTTACTATTTTATGGTTCCAGTAGGTTAGGGAAAATCATGCTATTTCATGTGATTTGTGCTAAGCTGTATTATTAATTATTCCTGAGTTGGTTAGCATACTATACAACTAATTTGTGTTGGATGACAGATAGCAGAATGCCATCCTTTAAAGCAGACATCAAGCTGTATCGTCTGAACCTGCATTGGAAAGAGGGTCTGTAAGTGTTACCTAGATAGCTTGTAACCTGTATTAATCTCAGTCAGCAGCACATCCTCTCTGGTTGTGTTTGTGGTCATACCAACATTATTTCTATGTAAAGAACCATATAACTGAATATATGTTTGTTATTTTCTATCATAGTTTTCCAGGTAAATTACTTTCATGAAGTCACTGAATAATGCTGAGTTGTTTCTTGCTTCATAGTAAATGTTCCTTCTGGGGGTGTGGAAAACCAGGTTGCTCACACTGGGGTAGATTTTATAAATGTGTGCACATGTGTACGTTTGTTCGCGCACCAGGCGCAAACAAGAGTACGCAGGATTTCAATAGATACGTGCGTAGCCACGCGTATCCATTAAAATCTGGGGTTGGCGTGTGCAAGGCTGCCCCAAAATCGGCAGCCCTGCGCGCGCCAAGCCACGCAGCCTGCCTCCGTTCCCTCTGAGGCAGGTCCGAAATCGGAGCGGCCTCGGAGGGAACTTTCTTTCAGCCTCCCCCCACCTTCCCCCCACCTTCCCCTACCTAACCCAACCCCCCCGGCCCTATCTACACCCCCCCTACCTTTGTTGAACAAGTTATACCTGCTCGAGGCAGGCGTAACTTTGCGCGCGCCGGGCCAGCTGTCGCGCGCCAATGTTCTGGTCTGGGGGCTGGTCCGGAGGCTGGCGGTCATGCCCCCGGAACGCCCCCCGAGATGATGCACCGGCTTGTGTCATACCCCCTGACACACCCCCACAATGACGCGCCGGTCGCAACACGCTCCCCGACAGCCCCCCCCCCAGGAAAGCCCCGGGACTTACACACGTCCTGGGGCTTTGCGCATGCCGGAAGCCTATGCAAGATAGGCTTGGTGCGCGCAGGGGGGGTTGGGGTAGGTTTTCGGGGGTTTACGCGCGTAACCCTCTGAAAATCTACTCCACAAGGTTCTAAACCTGAACAGGATTTGGCCATCTGGTGCAACCCTGCCAACAAAACATTGATTTGACCGCTGAGTTAATTTCCCTTTGATTTGACCATAGCCCTGTTTCCAAAAAGATAATATTGAAATCAGACACATAAAATAGCCTCCACCTCTTCAATGTCTACTGCAATCTGCTCCACAAGGGCCCTGCATACCTCCTCATAAAGCAGAGGCCTCTGCACAGCCTTATTTACTAGTGCATCTCTGGAAGCTGCCAGCCAACAAATCTCTGCTGCTTTCGCCAACTCTTGCTGCTCCTTCAATTGAACTTGCATTTTGCTTCACTTGAAACCCAGTGGTTAAAATAAAAGAAGGAGGGGTGGTAACATTTTTTTTAATTAAATATAATAGATGCGAAAATGCCTTCAAATTGAAAGTTATGTTAAAATTGGCTATCACAGTATAGAGTTTCAGGGATCCTTCCCCAACTCTCAGTGGAAGTTGTTTAGCTGATTGGGACTGTCATAGCCCATGCTGGAATCTAATAGCTGCTGGAACCTAAGAGCTGCTGAAAAACTGTTAGTTTACTGTATCCATGATAACCCAAGTGCTTCTAGCTAAGCTGACAGGACAGTTGTTGCAGCTGGGATTCCATTCAGAGAGTGGCAGTTGTGACAGACAGAGCAGAAGGGATTTTATGTCCCAGCTCTATCAGAGTCTGCTCAGAAAATTTAAAAAGTAGTAGAAAGCACAGAGAGGAAGACACACATCAAAGAGTGTATGAGTATTATGTGTGTGAGTGTATACAGAGAGTTTCAGTAGTGGTGGAGTCAGCATATTTATTTATTTATTTATTTGTCATTTCATATATTCTGCACATCAGATACCAGACCTGGCCAGAGCAGTTCACAATTAAAACACAGTTAAAATACAATCAATGTAAATATGTACACAGTCAAATAAAAAGCCAATAGGAAGTGGAGACGATGAGCAGTACACACTAGTGGTAAATAACCCTATATGGAGGTAGTATAGCGCTAAAGAGTTGACGGATCCTTGTGGTGAATTAATCAAGGAAAATGAAGCCTTGGAACAAGTGTTTTCACCTTTTATTCATAAATTCTTTACCTGAGGTTTCGGTTCCCCGACATGTATCGCCACATGGGCTGCGTCGGGAGGCAAAACTGCTGCAAATGTCAAAAATGTTTAACGCGTAAGTCTGTAAACATGTCCAGGTATTCTATCAGGAGAAAACGCCGGAGTTGAAAAAGGGACTCCTTGCGGGGGGTTGTCCAAAGGGTGGAAGCTTTCAGATGCTGCAAAACGGTGCATGCACAAGTCCCCAAACAGTTTCTAAATTTAGATAGCTTAATGACCCCAGAGAATTTTTTTTATCTAGAGGGGAACTCCAAAATATGAAGGCAACTGAAACAGTAATCCGATGGCGTCTCAGCAGGGCCTTGATAAAGCTCTTTAATATGTCTGTATCAGTCATTCCTCAAATGACTATAGCTCCCCCGATGAGAATATAACTTTTAATTTCATTTCATCAAATAATATTGAACTTATCTCATCAGTCCCATTCGGCAGAAGTCATCCACACCAGCGGTTCCTCTGTTCAAATAATTTCTCCAATTGAAAATTTGCCCGCCCAACACTGTCAGTGTTTTGACGCATAAGCATCTGCTTCATGGGCCGGACAATTTAACATTGATTCATCTCCTACCTGTAACTGCCGTTTTTCTGTCCACATTAAATTCTCCTGCCCCTGAAGCAGATGCTTATGCGTCAAAACAATGGCAGTGTCAGGCGAGCAAGTTTTCAATTGGAGAAATTATTTGAAAGAGGAACTACTGGTGTGGATGCGACTGATGAAATGAAGTTATAAGTTTTATTCTCATCGGGGGAGCTATAGTCATTTGAGGAATGGCTGATACAGACACATTAAAGAGCTTTATCACAAAAAATACAAAATGAAAATATTGATCAGATGTACACAAATTAAGATGAAAAATATCCTTATGTTGAGATCAGAAGTGTTGAAAACTAGGAGCAAAATTTATGTTATGTTATCCATGTAAATGTGCAATAACATACAACAATGCTAACTATGGGTCTCATTTTCTAAAGTATTGCAGGCCTAGGATACTTTAGGTAATGAGGGGCGGGGATACGAAACGGGGGGCAGTCCTGCACTAACTGGCAGCGATCGCACCACCGAGGTGCGATCGCTGCCGGTTTCGCACCCAATAGCGCCACCATAGAAGGTGTAGCTATTGGGCGTGAAGTAGGATGCAAAAAGGGCCTTACCTTTTCGTAGTCCACGGCGTCTTCGCGGAGTCAGCCCCAGTGATGCCCCGACTCCTCCTCTTCTGGGGCTGACTCCGCCCCAATCTTGGTATCGCACGCGATAAGGGACTTTTTGCGTGCAAAACGTCCCTTATCGTGTGCGTTCCGTCTGGAAAATGACCCGTATGTCTTCTTTGAGATAGATCAATTAAGAGGTTTTTTGGAAACTCACACTTGCGGTCCGTATATAGAAAGGGTTATGTTTAAATACTTGGCAAACTGATTTAATGAGTAGTATTGTATTTCTTGTTTGATCCGCTCTGTTTGCTTATCCTCTCCCATATTTCCTTTATTATGGAATATGGATTTAAAACTGAATTGAATTTTTTTCTTTTTTACATATTGCTCGAGATTGTACCGCTTTACCCTAGCAAGATTGTATGCTTGTTATAATTTGTCAAAATCTTGAAAATAAAAAATTAAAAAAATATATATTAATCAACTTTTAGATCACACATCAAAAAAGTAAAAATGATACTGTACTAAGATGTGAATAATAACCACATCTTTGGTTATTTTTCATTACACAGTACTGGACACTAGAACTTGGTATTTATTTTTCTAAGTCCCTGGATTGTGTTAATGGTTTATGGTAGGGGGGATTTATTTTTTAGGCATTGTTCTTTATAGGCTTCTAATCTGCACAAACTCAATCGGTCCTTCTCTTCTGGTATGAAAATCTCTGCACTCCACTACAAGGTGGCTATCTTCTCTCCATTTTCCTCTATGGGAACTAAACACATCCATGGTGCAAAAAATAGCTTACACACAAAAACATCACACAAAACTACAAAACGCCACTACACATACACTACCCCTTCTAACACTGCCTCTTTAACTCACAGTCATGTGCCAATTTTATGTAACTCTAGTATGGGCACATGAGAGGATCTGACCAATTTAAAGTAAGAGCCTGTCCCTCTAATTTATTTGGGGTCATGCATATGGAGAAGTGGACCCAGGTAGAGGCAGAAGAGTTGGTTACTCTTCTTGGACTGGTGAAAGAGTTATGCAATACCCTCCCTACCATGAACCCTGTGTTTCATTTGATCTTTAAATGCTGGCCATCCTAGGAATCTCATATATTTCCACCACTCCAAGGTATATCCACATTTTTTAAGAAGCTGTCCTCTAAATAGGACACTGGTACATAATGGGTTAAATCAAACACTCGACTATATTATTCTAGGATGTCTAGCCAGAAACTATGTACATGCTGTATTGAGGATATGCAGATCATACTGACATATTCAGAATTCATTGGTACTCTGCCAAGTTAAACATTCAATAAACCAGGACAATAATTTGCATCCCAAAGACTGGAATACCTCCTTCCTCTTCAAAAATCTCCAGTCCCCTCCATACCATATTCCACTGGAAGGTAGAGCTTACATACTCCTCTCCTATAGCTGTGTGCATTGCAATATCCCAAACTGTAACACTTATCTTCATATGGAAACATGCAAAATACCCTTCCAAGTTTTCTTCATAACCCTGGGGTTGCTTAATCCATAAGAAAACGTATAGAAACATATAGAAACATAGAAATGACGGCAGAAGAAGACCAAACGGCCCATCCAGACTGCCCAGTAAGCTTTTCACTTTTTATTTTTTTTTCTCATACTTCTGTTCGTCTTGGCTCTTAGTAACCTCTTGGTTCTAATTCCCTTCCACCCCCACCATTAATGTAGAGAGCAGGGTTGGAACTGCATCCAAGTGAATATCTACTAGAGATGTGAATCGTGTCATCGATCGTCTTAACGATCGATTTCGGCTGGGAGGGGGAGGGAATCGTATCGTCGCCGTTTGGGTTTTTAAAATATCGTTAAAATCGTGAAAATCATGAACCGGCACACTAAAACACCCTAAAACCCACCCCGACCCTTTAAAATAAATCCCCACCTTCCCGAACCCCCCCCCCCATGCCTTAAATTACCTGGGGTCCAGCGGAGGTCCGGAACGACCTCCTGCAGTCGAATCGTGTTGTCTTCGGCCGGCGCCATTTTCAAAATGGCGGCGCAAAATGGCGCCGGCCGTAGAAAACACGATTTGACTGCAGGAGGTCGTTCCGGACCACCGCTGGACTTTTGGCAAGTCTTGTGGGGGTCAGGAGGCCCCTCCAAGCTGGCCAAAAGTCCCTGGGGGTGCAGTGGGGGTCCGGGAGCGATCTCCTGCCGTGAATCGTTTTCCATACGGAAAATTGCGCCGGCAGGAGATCGACTGCAGGAGGTCGTTCTGGACCCCCGCTGGACTTTTGGCAAGTCTTGTGGGGGTCAGGAGGCCCCCCCAAGCTGGCCAAACGTCCAGCGGGGGTCCGGAATGACCTCCTGCAGTCGATCTCCTGCCGGCGCCATTTTCCGTACGGAAAAACGATTTGCGGCAGGAGATCGCTCCCGGACCCCCACTGGACCCCCAGGGACTTTTGGCCAGCTTGGGGGGGCCTCCTGACCCCCACAAGACTTGCCAAAAGTCCAGCGGGGGTCCGGAATGACCTCCTGCAGTCGAATCGTGTTGTCTACGGCCGGCACCATTTTGTGCCGCCATTTTGCGCCGCCATTTTGAAAATGGCGCCAGCTGAAGACAACACGATTCGACTGCAGGAGGTCGTTCCGGACCCCCGCTGGACCCCAGGTAATTTAAGGCATTTGGGGGGGGGTTCGGGAGGGTGGGGGATTTATTTTAAAGGGTCGGGGTGGGTTTTAGGGTGTTTTAGTGTGCCGGTTTTCCCGCCCTCCCCATTCCCCTCCCCCTTCCCCCGATTTACGATTCTTTCACGATAAATCGGGGGAATTGTTATTGTATCGCGGCTCTAACGATTTTTGAC
Organism: Rhinatrema bivittatum; assembly: GCF_901001135.1. Classification (NCBI taxonomy): domain Eukaryota; kingdom Metazoa; phylum Chordata; class Amphibia; order Gymnophiona; family Rhinatrematidae; genus Rhinatrema; species Rhinatrema bivittatum. The sequence continues at coordinate 130,989 of NW_021820847.1, read as the reverse complement.
GATTTAAAATATATCGGACGATATTTTAAATCGTCAAAAAACGATTCACATCCCTAATATCTAGCTTAATTAGTTAGGGGTAGTAACCTCCGCAATAAGCAAGCTACACCCATGCCCATCTGCTTACCCAGATTATGCAATTCAGTCCTTGTTGGTTATTGTCTGCATATAGATCCACTTTTCTTCATTTCTCCTGCCGTTGAAGCAGAGAGCTATGCTGGGTATGCGTGAAGCATCGGTCTTTCTCTCCTGCCGTTGAAGCAGAGAGCTATGCTGGGTATGCGTGAAGCATCGGTCATTCTCCCGTGCCGTTGAAGCAGAGAGCTATGTTGGGTATGTATTGAAAGTTAAGTATCAGGCTTATTTGGTTTGGGGTAGTAACCACCGTAACAAGCAAGCTACTCCCTGCTTTTTGTGAATACAAATCTTTTTCCACATTTCCTCTTGCCGTTGAATCTTAGAGCATTGTTGGAGTTGCATTAACCATGTGTATGTTTATTGAATAAGGATATTATCTCCAGGCAGTAGCCGTCATTCCCGCGAGCCACCCACTCTTCATTCATGTCCTCTAGATTTTATGGATCCTCAGTGTTTATCCCATGCCTCTTTGAAGTCCTTCACAGTTCTGGTCTTCACCACTTCCTCCGGAAGGGCATTCCAGGCATCCACCACCCTCTCTGTGAAGAAATACTTCCTGACATTGGTTCTGAGTCTTCCTCCCTGGAGTTTCAAATCATGACCCCTGGTTCTGCTGATTTTTTTCCGATGGAAAAGGTTTGTCATTGTCTTTGGATCATTAAAACCTTTCAAGTATCTGAAAGTCTGTATCATATCACCTCTGCTTCTCCTTTCCTCCAGGGTATACATATTTAGATTCTTCAATCTCTCCTCATAAGTCATTTGATGAAGACCCTCCACCTTTCTGGTCGCCCTTCTCTGGACTGCCTCCATCTTGTCTGTCTCTTTGGAGATACAGTCTCCAGAACTGAACACAGTACTCCAGGTGAGGCCTCACCAAGGACCTGTACAAGGGGATAATCACTTCCCTTTTCCTACTCGATATTCCTCTCTCTATGCAGCCCAGCATTCTTCTGGCTTTAGCTATTGCCTTGTCATATTGTTTCGCCGACTTCAGATCATTAGACACTATCACCCAAAGGTCTCTCTCCTATTCTGTGCACATCAACCTTTCCCCACCCCATCAAATACAGTTCATTTGGATTTCCACTCCTCATATGCATGACTCTGCACTTCTTGGCATTGAATCTCAGCTGCATATCTTCGACCATATCTTTGACCACTCTTCCAGCTTCCTTAAATCCCGTCTCATTCTCTCCACTCCTTCCGGCATGTCCACTCTGTGGCAGATCTTAGTGTCGTCTGCAAAAAGACAAATCTTACCTTCTATCCCATCCGCAAAGTCGCTCACAAATATATTGAACAGGACCAGTCCCAACACCGATCCTTGAGGTACACCGCTTAAAACCACTCTCTCTTCAGAGATAGTTCCATTTACCATCACACATTGTCTTCTTTCCTTCAACCAGTTTGCAATCCAGGCCACCACCTCGGCACTCACTCCTAAGCTTCTTATTTTATTCACCAGTCTCCTGTGCGGGACAGTATCAAAGGCTTTGCTGAAATCCAAGTAGATGACATTGAGTGTTCTTCCTTGCTCCAATTCCTTGGTTACCCAGTCAAAAAAGTCAATCAGATTTGTCTGACAGGACCTTCCTGTGGTGAATCCATGCTGCCTGTGGTCCAGCAATTGTCCCGACTGTAGATATTTCACTATTCTCTCTTTCAACAGCGACTCCATTACTTTTCCCACCACCGAAGTGAGGCTAACCTTTGAAGTTACCAGCCTCTTCTCTGTTCCCACTCTTGTGAAGCGGGACCACCACCGCTCTTCTCCAATCACTCGGCACCACTCTCGTTTCTAGGGATCTATTGAACAGGTCACACAACGGACCTGCCAGCACATCTCTGAGCTCCCTCAGTATCCTGGGATGAACCTCATCAGGCCCCATGGCTTTGTCCACTTTCAGTTTCTCCAGCTCTTCCCATACATTTTCTACTGTAAATGGAGTTACATCTACTCCACTCCCCTCCAATTCCTTGTTAAGCAGTGACGGTCCTTCACCAGGGTCCTATTTAGTGAACACAGAACAGAAGTATTCATTTAATATTTCTGCCATTTCTTCGTCTCTCTCCACACATTGATCCTTTCCTCCTTTCAATTTCACTATACCACTTTGAACTTTTCTCTTTTCACTGATGTATCTGAAAAATGTTTTGTCACCTCTATCTCCTTGGCAATCCTCTCTTCCACTTGACTTTTTGCCATCATGATTAATTTCTTCGTCTCCCTCAGTTGTACCAGATATTTTTCTTTGTGCTCCTCCCTTTGGGATCTTTTATAGTTCTTGAACACTGTTCTTTTAGCCTTTATTTTGTCAGCCACCTCCTTTGAGAACCAGATAGGTATCATTTTTCTTTTGCTTTTCTTTACTTTTCTAACATATAGATTAGTTGCCTTGGTAATTGCTCCTTTTAGATTGGTCCACTGTTGATCCACATCTCTCTCATTCTCCCAGCCTTTTAGTTCTTCCTCCAGGTACTTCCCCATTTTATCAAAGTCCGTGTTTTTGAACTGCAAAACTTGGATCTTTGTGCTTCTTTTCTGTATCCTTTTTGTGATATTAAACCATACCGTTTGATGATCGCTGGTGCTGAGATGTGCACCCACCTGGACATCAGAGACGTTATCTCCATTAGTGAGCACTAAGTCGAGTATAGCTCCTTCTCTCGTGGGTTCCATTACCATTTGTTTGAACAAAGCGACTTGTAGGGCATCCACTATTTCTCTAATATTAATAGATTCTGCAGATGGGATTCTCCAGTCTACCTCTGGCATATTAAAGTCTCCAACGATCACCACTTCTCCCTTCTTTCCTATTTTTTGTATGTCTTCAACCAGAACTCTGTCCAGCTCTTACTTTTGGTTTGGAGGCCTGTAAACCACTCCAATATAAATGGATGCCCCATCTTTTTTTAGGTTGGTCCATAGTGCTTCTTCATTGCCCCATCTTCCTTGTAGCTCAGGATGGAGTCCCTTGTGCTTTGGTGTGAAGGTAAGCAGGGACTCACAATGTTTCCTTTAAGGGGTACACTTGAAAAGCCCTCTTTCCTGCCAGGCTTTCCGTGGTCTCTTATAACCCATCCAGTCTCCCGGGGTTAGGGAGGGAATGCAGGGATACATTTAGGGAAACATCCTGAGTAAGAATGTTAATCCAGAAAACCTCTTCAAAAATAAATTATGCCATGCTGACAGGTTTAAGACATTTTATTGCACTAGAAAAATAAGTCTTTGGAACTGACTGGAAATAATGATATAGCAGGTAAACAATAGTTCAAGAAAGGCTTTTGCACACATACATAGAAACCTAGATAACACTTTGAAATTTTAAACACATTAAAATTTAGTTTGAAAAAATACCTTCAAACAAAACACTATTGTTTACATATTTTTCTTGTATAACCTTAAGATGAATACTACTCTGAGCCAGATAAGTATTGTCTTTGTAAATCTCTTTTCTTTGACCTTGTTTAATTTTTTTTTAATTTGGCTCTGTAAATTTTTCTCTTTTAGGCTCTTGTCTTTTCTTGTTCTCTCTGTGTGTCAGTTGTTTTTTTCTCTCAGTTATTGTTTTACTATTGAGCCCAATAAAGTATAACTACTGAAGCCTGACCTAGTATGTTTTCTGTGGTCCTTGGGGCTTGGTCCAAACTCTGATACAATGGTCTCTATTGCAGCTGACATCTCCTGTGTGATGGTTCTGAATGTAGCAGGCATCCTTAGGGTGATGCACCAGGCTTTGATTCTTCCTTCATCAGCATCTCCATTTCTAGGGGTATCTACTGCCTGACTGTATCAAATCAATAATAAAGCCTACCTCCTTGGTAGCATGAATCTTCCCACAGCTAAATGTTTCTTAGCGGGGTGTCAATGGCTTGTTGAAACTGGGTTTTCAAGCTATAGAAAATAAACAGATAATCAAACATTTCCTGTATTAATGTTATTAGAAGAATAGCACTGACTCATTCTCACAATTCCCCTCTATTAAGGAAAGGTATTCTATTCTGTGTTCCTGTCTAATTCCTTTATGACTTTCATGTCCTCTTACGTTGGCATAGGATACAGGAGCCACATTCAGTTAAACTCACTTTTTTTCTTCTTCAAATCTTCTCAATCACACTATAACACCAATGTTACCTGCCCCTATGACTGCCCCCCTTTGGTGAAGGCTGGCTCCACCAGCTGGTGAACAGTGCTTCTATCTTTGTCAAGCACTTCTTGCCTTCTCCCAAAGTTTCAAATTTTGTTTTTCTCAGAAAGTAGATCCCTTCTCTGATCACATCACAAAAAATAGTTCCATTTAGAAGTTCTCGCCTTGCACCTTTCAAACTTCTGAGTATCATGGCACAGGTGCCAGCCACATCTAATTTCAATCTTTCTTTAAAATAGCTGTGCTGTTCCAAAAATCTCAGAGGAACTGGTTACTTTATACCTCTGGAGTCTTTACACTGGGCATCTCACTAGCAAAAGCCATGAGGCTAGCCCTCATGTTTTTGGGATGCCTTTGTAACCTTCAATTTCAGTGAGCTACCCACATTCTATAATCTGATGATAAAACCCAAATTCCAGTTCTGGCATGGATTCCTGCCAGAAGTGGAGCCCTGGCACAGGAGCTTTCCCTGGCTGAACTAATGTGTCCAACCACTTGAGTAAAGGTGATGAGGGTTTGTACTGGGCATCCCATCACTCAACTTGACTCTATCTTTTAAGTTTTTCTGGGGCTGCACTGCTGCTTACCTTTGGGGTTTACCTCTACCTCCTGTATACAGTAAGGGGCCTCCCATGTGCCCCTGCTGCTTGCCATGACCTAGTGCCCCAGTGCTTACTGGTACCTCTGAGATGGTGGGGGTCTTTAACACCACAGTTGGGGCTTGCCTAGTGCCTCCTGTGGTTAATATGCCATAATTATCTTTATTTTTAATTTTGCTTCTCCTTTTTTTCTTGATTTTACTTTTGTGCCACCATTTCAACCAGGCCCCTTTAAGGGTCACAGAGCTGCTATCATCAGTTCTGAGCATGTGGGCCCAGCTGAAGCCTAACTTAAATGAGGGAGCTTGCTGAATGCCCACCTTCCACTTTTTCCTGCCACCCTAAGCTGGAGCAAACAGAGGCAGTGGTGGCAAGAGCATTTCCACTCTGCCGCTGCTGGAAAAAGCCACTTCCGAGGAGAGGCAGCAGCCTTCTTCACTCTGCCACAATTGGGAAGAGCCACAGCAGCAACTCAGTGCTTGATCTGCCCCCTCCCCCTTCCTGAGTCATTGAGCATCATGGGAGTCAGAGGAAAGGCCTCCCCATGGCTGCCGTCCATTATCTTTGTGCTGCAGTAGCCAAAGACAGCAATCCTGCAGCAACTGTATGAGGTCTCCTTCTGGCAACTGGGCCTGAACCCTCCTCCTGAATTAGCCACAGGCCTATTTTAAACCTGGGTCGTGGCTAAATAACTCTTCTGTCATCTACATGAGTGAAACACCCCTCCAGTTTATCTTTGTAATCCTAGAGTCTCTTAATCAATACCCCCACCTCCTCCTTCACAGCTCTGTGAGAACCAGATACCTTTTCTTCTTAGTCCTGGCTCCCTATCCAGCAGTGTGTACTTTTCCTTGATATCCTTTGAAGGGAATTCCTACTCTTCTCTCATCTCCATACTCTGGCTGTTTCCTCAAAAGAAGGAAAGCCCTTTTCCATTTCTCCTAGCCATGGGCCTCTTCCATGAGGAGAAGAGTCCCTACTAGGGATGTGCATTGTTTTTTTGACGGATGAAAATATCATACGATATTTTCTAATCCGTCAAGTATCGGGGGTCCTCGAAAACGATAGGATAACCCCACAAAATGTTCATGTGGTTTTCTTATTGTTTTTTGGGGGGGAGGAAGAAAGGGCACACAGAAAAAAAAAACCCCAAACCCACCCCAACCATTTAGATCTAACTATTTACAATCCCCCACCATCCTGACCCAAAACTTTCCTAAAGTACCTGGTGGTCCAGTGGGGGTCCCAGGAGCGATCTCCCGCTCTCGGGCCTTCGGCTGCCTCTAATCAAAATGGTGCCATTGGCCCTTTTCCCTTACCATGTGACAGGGGCTATCGGTGCCATTGGTCGGCCCCTATCACATGGTAGGAGCAATGGATGGCCCGTGTCATTTTTTAAGATGGTGCCAGCTGTCCATTGCTTCTACCATGCGACAGGGGCTGGCCAATGGCACCGATAGCCCCTGTCACATGGTTTGGGCAAAGGGCCACCGGTGCCATTTTGTTTACTGGCAGCAGATGGCCCAAGAATGGGAGATTGCTCCCGGGACCCCTGCAGGACCACCAGGTACTTTAGGAAAGTTTTTTGGGGATTGGGAGGGTGGGGGATTCTAAATAATTAGATTTAAAGGGTCAGGGTGTTTTGGTTTTTTTTGGCTCAGGACAGCTGAAAAAAAAAAAAACATCCAGACCTGTGGGAAATGGAATTTCCTGTGGGTCCACGATCCCGAAACCGGAACCGATTCCGGCACCCAATTCACATCTCTAGTCCCTACAGGGTTCACTCCACATTGGAAAGGTCCAGGGGCTCACCATCTTGCTGACTAGCCACTCCAAGCACCTTACATCCTGGAGACCCTCTCTTCTTCCCTACTCCTACCAAGCAAAGGCAATTTCTGCCAGGTTGATCCAGGTTTTATAGCATCCTAGGCCACTCCCCCAACAATCAGAACCCTTAACCTTCTTAAGGAGAAATCCACACCAAAACCCTTAATAACATTCGTGGTAAAACATCTCAATGAAACACAGTGCAAATAATTTGTCAGCATTATGCCAGCTGGAATCCGGTTGTCAGTTAGCAGTACTACCATTAGAATATTTTTGTAATACTCCCAACTAAGGAAACCTCAGAATCTCTCCTATTTGAGGCTCCTGGTACACCAAATCATGGGTGGTGACCACCCCCAACCCCACATATACCAATACCATTTTACAAATAGTGCTTATAAAAGCTACAAGTGTATTCACAGCAACATGAGAGAAATAAACACTTCATTTTCATTTTCTCTGTCTACCCACCCTTCCATGTAAAAATAATTATATGTATATACACATTTACATATTTTATTAAGAACAGCATCCATAATATGTCATTAACAGATCATTAACCCAAATTCATGTTTGAGCATTTTGATTCATTTTTTGTCCTTAGTTTGCATTATCTCAGATTACATATTTGTATTATTTGAGAAATGTTTTAGAAATGTGAATTATTTATTGATAAGGGGAAGGAGCTTTTATTTTTTTTAATGTTTTACTATGATTGTAGCTTAAACATGGTACACTTACCATCACATCTGTCCCTTATTTTGGATAAAATCATCCTCTGTGAGTTAGGTATCTAAGACTTTAATAGGTTGTTAGATTATCTACAATACCCAGATGTTCTTCTGATGCCATAAGCAAACAGGTTTTCCTCACAGGTGTGCAGTTTTTCTTTTGCTCTTACAATAGGAAAATAAACATCTAAAGATTAAATAGTCATTTTAAATGAGGCACAATATGTCAGTTGTTACTTGGGGAGATTCTGGAAAAAATGAGCTTTAGATTTCTGTAACATCTGTATCTTGGTTCTTCAATATCTTTCTTCAAATGTGAATAAGTATAGTGCTCTATCACATATAGTACCATGTGGCAGCTTGATAGTTTTAGATGATTATTTTGACAGGTTTATGATAGCAATCATCAGGCCGTATCTTATTTATACATTCTTTTAGTCCAAAGGAAAAAATGGAACCTCCAAGCAAATATGTGACTATACACATGTGCTCTGGCAACATACTCGGGCGGATTTTCAAAGCCCTGCTCGCGTAAATCCACCTTATAGCATTTTGATAAATGACCCCTTTAGTTTATTATATCTATTGAACATATAAATTAGATTCTCAGGTCAGGTTTCATCCCTTTGAGATAATAACCTATTATTTAGAATGATAAATGGAATCACTGTTCATTGATAAGCAAGATTTGAATGGTCCATCACTATATAAAATTTATCAGAATAAAAATTTCTGGGCAGTTTTGACTACCCAGACAAAAATTAAACAAGATGACTTTCTTATTTAGCTCCTAATAAACACAAGATGGTGTCATATTCAGTAGGGCAGTTAGAGAAGAAGTTATCTGGCTGAAGTTAGCTGGAAAACGTGTCCCATATATTCAGTGAGATAAACATCCAGCTGAATATACTTACTTAAAGTTATCCAGCTACATGTCGCTGGAAACATGCATTACAAATCTAACTAGCTATTAACTAGAATCAATAAATTACTATAAATAGAGCAGCAATAGCATCCATGATAAAAAAAAAAATGAGTATGCTCAAACTAATTTTCTGTGAACCGCATTGCATAGGAAATGTTTGTGAGCATGATACATTAATATTGCATATAGTGTCAGTGCATCGCTCGTCATTTTACACAGGGCACGTTGATTTATGCATGGCTTGTTATTTTTCAGGTTTCTATATATCTGCTTCCTGAAGCTGCTTCTTTGAGGGTATGTCAGGCATTTGGAGAGAGGAGAAGAGATTAGGTGAGTTGGTAGTTGGTTGGAGGTATTTAGCAAGTTCTGAATGAGGTGTCCTGTGACTTGTTTCTCATTTGTTTCCCTTTCCCTTGGTCAATAGTCTTCATCTGTGTGTGAATGACATTTTAGTTTGTCCTGTTTGTCTGTCTGTCTTTGTGTTTAGCTGAGGCATGGTGGTGGTGACGCAGGGTGGTGAGGTGGAGGAGGAGTGGTGAGGTATGGTGGTGAGGAAGAAGAGGAGTAGTAAGGTGTACTGTTGAGGCAGAGGAGGACTGGTGAGGTATGGTGGTGATACAGACAAGAAGTGGTGAGATATGGTGGTGAGGCGGAGGAGGAATGGTGAAGCATAGTGGTGTTGAGGAATGGAGAGGATGGAAAGTGAGAGGCATGGGGAGAGAGGAGAGGACAGACATCAGGAAAGAGGAATGAGGGAGTAGAGGGGGAGGTAGGACAAGGGCTGGAGTACTAGTTGGAGGAGTAGAAGTAGGGAGAGGGACAGGAGTAGAGATAGGCAGGAGGGAAGGGATAGGTGTAAGGAGGGGTAAGGAGATAGGCAGATGAGTATGGAGGGAGGAGGATGGAAGGCTAAGGATAGCCAGAGAGGGCAGGGGGAAGGGAGATTTTAGGCCAGGGGCAGGGTAGGAGGAAGGGAGGGGAGAGGGGAGTGGAAGTGAGAGTATGGAGGACAATGAAACAATTATCGCAGGTGTCATTGAACATTATGCAATGCTCTTCATTAACATTGCAGCTAGGACATCAAGGGAATCCAAGGGCCAGATCTGGCATACCATTGCCCAGGCAATATTCAAGCATGAAGCAGAGTGGGAAACAGGTGGCCCACACGTAACGTGACATTAAGGCTCAATTAAAAACAAAGGTATCGAACAGGAACAAATATATATGGCAGACTGAAGGAGGAGCCCCCTTGTCTGATAGTGCTGACACCGATGGAAGAGCACTTCATCCAGCGGCTGGGACCAATTGTGTTTGAGGGCATGGCTGAGTAGCTGGATTCCATATGAGCCAGAGCTGGTAAGTTCACCTCACCTGAAAATGGCAAGGTTGCTGAAGTTGTCTACATCATTTGGCATAAGATGCTCACATTGGTTGAGATGCAAAGTGTGCATTACATGGTAATGGTACTTGTCTACTTCTTGGCTTTGTTTCCACAGCTCTCGCCTAGGACTTTTACGGTCCCTGCCAGCAAGACCCAGGAACCAGCAACACAGAAGCACTTTTCTGTGCCGCCTTGCTGATGGACACACAGACATAATCAGTAAGGAGGAGAAGGAGGAGCAGCAGAAGCATCAACCACCTGAGAACAGGCAGATGCTGGAATGCCTCAGCTCAGCAAACTTATTACATTTGAGTTTAAATATATCAGCCTTCATGGAGGAATCTAACATGCAGTGGGAGCCAGTTGAGAAACCTCTCTCAAGCACACCACGTCACTACCACAAGGCAGCAAGCACTAGGAGCAGCCCACTAGCCCCCTCATGCCACTTTTGGAGCCCAAAATATCAGCTCATGCCATGATAGGAACAGTACCTGCACCGGCACTGGCATCACCACCAGTGCCAGCACCAACACCAGCACCCACAGAGATCTTAATGCACGAGCAGCTGAACCGGCTGGAAAGGAGGCTTGGTGTACACCTATACCACAAAAGGACAGCACTAGTGCACCTGATGAGGGCTGTCAACAATCAAACCCAGGCCCTGCATTATCAGATGGCAGCAGACTCACCATTTCTGACAAGGGTGGTGACATCATTCAACAACATGACCATTGTGTTCACTCAGATCTTGTAAAACATGCCTGAGCCTCCACCTGTACCTTCTCCAGCATCCCAGGACTCCACAACCTGCAGCAGTCCTTGGCCCGAGAAACAACCCAGATGTAGACCCCAAAAGACATGCTGCCCCAAGTGGCAAGCCACCCTGTGGCAAAGGGCCAAGAATGAGCAGACTTGCTGACATTTTATGCCAACTAACAAAACTTATCCAAAGAAGTCTGGCCTGGCCACTCTACAGAATTTGTGTGCTAGTAAGATGGAAGAAATGTGCTGGGCCCATCTTGACAAGAGCATTCCTAAGCCAGCTAGATGGAAGAAGACTGCTGGGTCCTTCCTGATGACAGTGTTCCCATGCTGGCTAGAAAGAAAAGCCTGCTGGGCCCATCTTGATAACAGAGTTCCCATGCCAGCTTGCTGAAGGGGATAGTCTACTGTCTGCTAGTGTTGTCCTGCTGTCTAGTTCTAAAGCCCTCCTCGATGCTCTAACTGTACTCCAACCTCCTTGATGTGGTCTCCAGTCACGGTCCAACTGCTGTTTCTTCTCATCATGTCTCATCTCCTGCTGATGATGCTGGAGTCTCATTTCATCTCAGCTCATCCTGCTGATGCCTTCATTTTGGTGTCTCATCTCATTTCAGCTCATCCTGCTGCTGCCTCTATGCTGCTGTGTTTTCTCCTGGGGCTTCTGAATCCATGCTGCTGTGTCTTCTAGATCCACATGCTAGGCTATTTTGGAGGGGGGGGGGGGGGGGGGGCGTGCAGCCTGTCTTGGTTGTTTGCCAGGTCCCAAGCAACAGCAGGCCTCATAATTGTATGCTTTTGGCCTGTGAGGATTCTATAACCTACACAACTCCCTCACTCCTCCTTAGTTGTCACACAGCTGCTGTCATGGTGTGAGAGCAGCCTACCAGTAGACAGAGGTGCCTAATGCAAAGGTTGTGTAGTGGACAAGTGATTGGGCAAAGGTTAGCGGCTAAACCTGTCCCCTAAAATCAACAGCACAAATCTGCCACCACGTCTATGCATGCATGTATGCACTTAAAACATATCGAGCTACATATGGCAGAATGTTTGGAGGCCTAACTTTCCAGCTTATATATATGGCAAAATAAGTGTCAAATGATGTGGCCTGGTGTGGCAGTCTCTATATCAAGTTTGCAGGGTCTATTCTACAGGAAGGAGTGTAAGTAGGCCACTGTCTCGAAAAAGGGAACTTTAATAGGAGTTCTACCAGGCCTCAGCCCCACCCCCCCCCAAAAAAAAAAACCCTCCTTGGCAGTTTTGGAACCATACACCCCCCCCCCCCCCAAATAACAGGTACTAGGTGGAAGAACCTCGGTGTCCATATCTGATATCTGACACTGGCAAGTTTCACAACCCCTCCCCCTCCCCCCCCCCCCCCCCCCCCGACACAAGGAATAAACTGTGTGAGCTCTAAGTGGAATGTTATTTAAGTAAACAACAAGCCATTTTCACCCCATCCAGTACAATCACATCTTTGATGTACCCCATAAGAACATAATAAATTGCCATGGTAGGTCAGACCAAGGGTCCATCAAGTCCAGCATCCTTGTATCCAAACCAAACTACAAGAACCTGGCAAGTACCCAAACACTAAGAAGACCCCATGCTACTGATGCCAGTAATAGCAGATGCCATTCCCTAAGTCAACGTGATTAATAGGAGTTAATGGACTTCTTCTCCAAGAACTTATCCAAACATTTTTTAAACCCTGTTACACTAACTACACTAACCACATCCTCTGGCTGCAGATTCCAGAGCTTAATTGTGCATTCAGTGAAAAATAATTTTCTCTGATTAATCTTAAATGTGCTACTTGCTAACTTCATGATGTACCCCCTAGTCATTCTATCATCCAAAAGTGTAAATAACAGATTCACATCTACTTGATCAAGACCTCTCATTATTTTAAAGACCTCTACATATCCCCCATTCAGCCGTCTCTTCTCCAAGCTGAACATCCCTAACCTCTTCAGCCTTTCCTCATATGGGATCTGTTCCATCCCCTTTATCATTTTTGTTACCCTTCTCTGTACCTTCTCCATCGCAACTATATCTTTTTTGAGATGTGGCGACCAGAATTGTACATAGTATGCAAGGTGCGGTCTCATCATAGAGGGATACAGAGGCATTATGACATTTTCCGTTTTGTTAACCATTCCATTCTTAATTATTCCTAACATTCTGTTTGCTTTTTTGACTGCTGCAGCACACTGAGCCGATGATTTCAAAGTATTATCCGCTATGATGCCTAGATCTTTTCCTGGGTGATAGCTCCTAATATGGAGCCTAACATCGTGTAACTACAGCAAGGGTTTTTTTTTCCCTATATGCAACACCTTGCACTTGTCCCCTTGTAAAGAGTGGAAGCACAGGATCACTGATGTACAAAGGCAGTGTGTACAAAATGGAAACACACACATTGCATTCTCTTAGGTATGCCTAGGTGTAGTAATGGAGGGAACGAGGCCAACATCACCCCCAGACACAGATGTCGACAGAGGTTAACACAGCTTGTCACTCACCCAGATGTACATATTGATGCATATCTTTTGGCCCATAGTTGGGTACAGACTACCTCCTGCACTTTGTGCACCTACACATTGCCAATGTGTTTATTCCTGCCATTTTCCTCATCAACCATCAGTGACGTCCATGGCAGCCTGGCCTCTAACTGCTGATAAGGGTCTCGGAGTCCTAACTATGCATAGATGATTATCTACACCTTCAAACATGACACGTCATCTGTGAGAAGCATAGATGATAAGCACATTGTTAGAGGTACAGACATGGGTCCCTCAAGCCCCCAGGTAGTACTAAATGTTTGTCTTTCAAGAGACCAACACAGAAAGTGCATAAGCCAATGAAGCCGTCATGCCTATCACATGAGACCTCTGGGAGTAGTTGGCCTATACATTCAACACAGTGACAGGTTTCACAATGAGGCATGATGTAGCCTCCTGAGGTCATCAGCTGACAACACCTTCTATAGCCTTTATGCTATACATGGAACTGATGATTGAGAGTCTGTCAGCACACTGGCCTTGCTGACCACAAAATGTACAACTGACAGCAACTCTTTCATCTTGGCCACAAGTCATGGCAGCCATGTGGACCAGCAAGGGCCTTCAACCATAAACACCAGAAAATTAGTGACTCACCTTGGAAAATGAACTTTCTTCAAGCTGTCTGCCTCAGGATTCCTCAGCATATGTGTTTTAAGGGTGGCCACAGATAGCATAAGGTGTGTAACTGATATTAGCTATCACAACAAACAAACTACTCTGCATATATTCTAGGTTCATATATACAAAAGCACCACATGAGTAGCCCTGAGGTGCACCGGCCAAGGGCTTTGCCGTACCTTAACATCTCCATATTTGACAAATGCTGTCTATGATGTGTCTAGCGAGGCAAATAGCTACTAACACACCATTGGGTTGGGATCAATAAGGTGAACCTTTTCTTAGTAGACATGTGGGTGCTATTACAATCATTAAAACGGAAATTCTGTCCTTGACATTTCAGAGGTAACTTTCAAATACAAGTGAAGGCATGACACCATCAGATTCCCAATCCTGCCTTCACACAGTCTTACCAGCATCCTTGTCTAGCCTCCCCGAGAAGCTAAAATAAACAACATGATATCCCAATGGCAAAGGCCCTCATTATCTGTACATAATAGTTGACATTTTGCCTAGGTTGGTGTAGCAGGGTGCATCTGTGTATTGGTGCATGCAACCACAAAGAGATATGCTAGCTTACACTGACCTGTGAGCATTGTGAGAATGCCACAATCTTTGACAGGTGCTTTACTAAAGCCTGTGAAGACCTGCTAAGTGAGCAATCTGAAGTCAGAACTGACTCTGAAACAGCTGACTGCGATCAACCTGAGCCGCCGCCATGGAGAAGACTGGAGCTGAGGGTGTCAGATTGCCTGACCAGGCCTAACTTCTGCCATCACTCCTGCAGAGAGGAAGTTATATAATTAAAAAAAAAAAAAAAGGAAAGGAGAAGACACATTGGAGAGAGGCCATAGCTATTTGGAGCCACCACTGCTTGGAAACATCACCACAGTTTTTGGGCCTGACAGTGGCTGCTGAGAGAGACAAGTTGAATGAGCACCACTTCAGTCAAGCTCTCCAACTACTGCTGTGGTTAAGGCACTGGTTCTCCCCCGAAAATGACTGAAACAGGAAGAGACCCAACACTACAGGGATTGCCTGAAAAGTAGGTACGGTGTCAGAACCTCTGGCTAGGCCTGATTGCTACCGTCACTCCCATAGAAAAAAAGGCATAATAAAGAGAGACATGCGGTCGAGGAGGTGAGGCACCGAGTTACTGAGTTGGGACCACCTGTTGCAGACTGCAGCGGCATGTGAGGAACTGCGTATGCATGAACCCCTCTTGCTGTGAAGAAGCCTTGTAGGTAGAGTCCTGAGACCCACATGAGTAAGAAAAGGAGTTTATACTGTCCCAGGAGGGTGTGGTAGGTGTGTCTGATCAAGGCCTCATTTTATCGCACGTGATAATGGCTGCAGTCACGCAATAGAAACTTTTTTTCCCCTCTATCCCTAAAAAAATGAGTACTTATTTCTGAAGATTAAATATCACATTATTGTGCATTAATCTATCACAGTGTTGTGCTCCGCGGCCGTTGAAGCCCATGACCACGGCCCCCTACTTTGCCGGCAACGGCGGACCACAGCGGAAGCTCCGGGGGAAATCCCTGACCCTGTGCCCGTCGCTCCGGCATGGGTCCCTGAGATGGCTGCCAGGTGGGGAGCTGTCCCTGCTCCTCCCTCGCGGCGTCCGGCAGTGTTTCCTCCGAGGAGGAAATCCAAGATGGCCGCCACCATCCTTAGGCGCAAGGCCATGCCTCCTCCATAGATTTAAAGGGGCCAGGCCCCTTAACTACTCACAGCTGTTTCTAATGAGCCAGAATAGAGGAAGTATAAAGGGAAGCTTCCTATGCCCATTCCTTGACTTAGCAACGTCCCACGTAGTCAGGTCTGCTTGCTTCAGTGAGTTCTTGTACTTCAGATCCTTGTTCCTGTCTCATCTTAGTGTTTCTGGTTCCTGACCGGATTGGCTAGCGGTGATTCCTGGTGTGTGACTTCGGACTGGCAAGCGGTGATCCCTTGGTATAAGACCTCGGACTGGTAAGCGATGACCCTCTGGCACTTGACCTCGGACTTCTTCTGGACCATCGTCTCAAAGGGCCCACCTAAGTCCCAGTGGCCCGGATCCCTACAGGCTCCTCCTGGGGGGACTGCCGGCTTCCAGTGGCGAAGACACATTTCCTCTCCTTGATATCATGACTCTTCGTTTGCCTCCACAGTCGCCTCAGTCTCCAGTGCCGAGGGTCAGCTGGTCACATCTTCTGTTCTGCCTCGCCACCAGATGGAAGAACCTACGGATCTTCCTTCTAAGGTATTCCATCCTCCCATTGGCCCAAGGGTTCACAAGTCTGAGCATAGCAGATTGCCAAGTCCATGGACCCGGCGGAGGTGTCTGCTCACCAGGCCATTCCTGGAATGGCCCAGCGTCTGAAGGACCAGCAAAAGACTCTGGATGCCCTTGTCTCTGCTGTGGAGGGCCTGAACCAATGCCTCGAGGTGTTAGGGTCCATGAATCCCACGCTGCCGTCCCCACCCATGGCTCAAGGGGGCCGCCCTACTCAGCAAGGCCCCGTGCAGGCCACCATGGGCGATCTTGGGCAGCTAATTCCCACGCAACTCCTGGCGCCCTCTCGATACGCCGGAGATGCGAAGTTGTGTCGGGAATTTCTAAGCCAGTGCCAGGTTCATTTTTCCTTTTTGCCCACTCAATTTCCTAGTGACCTGGTCAAAACCAGTTATATTATGTCCCTACTCGACGGGAAGCTTTTGATCTGGACCTCTCACCTATGGGAGAGAAGAGACCCGGTATTTGGAGACTTGAACCAGTTTCTGTCCGCTTTCCGACAGATGTTTGATGAGCCTATCTGGAACCTACTGCTGTCTCAGAACTACTCCGGTTGCGACAGGGTACTCGGACCGTGGCCGAATACGCAATAGAGTTCCGTACTCTGGCCGCGGAGCTAAACTGGAGAGTGGATTGCCTCCATAGGGTCTTCTTGGAGCGGCTAGCCCCTCGTCTGCAGAATGAATTAGCAGCAAAGGAACTCCCAGACGATCTCAAAGGCCTGATAGATTTGGCGAACCGAGTGGATCGTCGCATACGGTTTCACCTTCCGGAAGTAGAGGCAGAGAGAAGGCCCTCGCCTCTCCCCAAGGATGCATCGAGAACCCTTCAAACACCCGCCGAAGAGCCCATGGACTTGGGCCGTGGGACAGTTTCTCCTCAAGAGCGCCGGCGGTGAATCAAGGAAGGACTTTATTTTTACTGCGGTGCAGCGGGCCATCAAATAGTCGCATGCCCGACATGGCTGGGACCCCCAGCCCTAGGACCTAAAGGAGGTCTCTTCCTGGGCCGTACGTCACCTGTACCTGCACTAACGCTACCAGTGGCGTTAACTTCTGCGGACGGTGAGTTCCACACCTTAGCCCTGGTGGACTCTGGCGCCAGAGGCAATTTCATTATGAAGAGCCTGGTGGAACACTTAAAGATCCCACAAGTTTGGCTTCCAGCCCCCTTGATCATCTCCTCGATCCAAGGGAAACCTCTTCTGGAACGTGTGACACACACCACGGTTTCCATCCAGTTGAGGGTTGGAAACCTTCATCGGGAGCAGATGCCACTCTATGTTTTGGAGTATTGTATACAGCCGGTCGTCCTGGGCCTTCTCTGGCTTCAGGAACACGCTCCTCATTCAAATAGAAGACCTTGCAGCTATCTCGCTGGGGGCCGAATTGTCACAGCAATTGCCTCCAATCAGTGAATCCAGTTTCCTGTTCCATTGCCTCCACCAGTCTTCAGGGCCTGCCTGCCCCCTACGCCTTGTACGCTGACATTTTTTCAAAGCAAAAGGCCGAGATACTTCCACCTCATCGATCGTTCGATTGCGCCATCAACCTCCTCCCTGGCACTGAGCCTCATCGGGGGCACACCTATGCCCTCTCACCTGAAGAGATGCAAGCCATGACAGAGTACATCACAGAGGACCTGGAGAGGGGCTTCATTCAGAAGTCAAAGTCCCCAGCAGGGGCTGGGTTCTTCTTCATCGGAAAGAAGGATGGAAGCCTTCGCCCTTGCATTGTCTACCGGGGCCTGAATGCTATAACGGTCAAGGACCGTTACCCCTTGCCCCTCATCTCCGAGCTCTTCGATCGGCTGCAAGGTACGAGGATCTTCTCCAAGTTGGATCTCCGAGGGGCTTACAACCGATCCATATCAAGGAGGGTGATGAATGGAAGCGGCCTTCAACCCCCGAGACGGCCACTATGAGTATTTAGTGATGCCGTTCAGGCTCTGTAATGCCCCAGCGGTGTTCCAGAACACCATGAATGAGATACTCCGTGACCTCTTGTATCAATGCGTGGTCATGTACCTGGTCGACATTTTGATATTCTCGGACTCTCTGACCACTCACCGTCAGCACGTCGTTCAAGTATTGCAATGCCTCCGAGAACGCAGACTATATGCGAAACTTGAAAAGTGCCTTTTTGAGCAAGAGTCCCTTCCCTTCCCTTCCTGGGATACATCGTCTCCAGTGATGGATTCCGTATGGACCCCCAGAAGCTGAAGGCCATTCGGGAATGGCCATAGCCGTCCGGACTAAAGGCACTTCAACGGTTCCTGGGTTTCGCTAATTATTACCGATCATTCATACCTCATTATGCATCCATTGTTGCCCCGATGACAGCCCTGACCTGGAAAGGTGCGGATCCCAAGAAATGGCCTCCAGGAACGGAGGCCGCCCTTTGTCGTCTCAAGGAGGCATTCCTGCAACAACCATGCCTTCGGCATCCGGATCCACAGCGGCCATTTGTCATCGAAGTGGACGTGTCCTCAGAAGGCGTAGGGGCCGTTCTGAGCCAGCTTCTGAAAGTCATAATTTATGCCCGTGTGCCTTCCTCTCCCGCTAGTTCTCTCCGGCAGAGAGGAACTACACCATAGGCGACAAGGAACTCTTAGCTATAAAGGTAGCCTTAGAAGAGTTACGCCCTTGGCTAGAGGTGGCACAACACCAGTTTACGGTCTACACAGACCATAAAAACCTAGAGTACCTGCATCTGGCACAATGACTCAACCCGTGACAGACACGTTTGGCCTTATTCTTCACCCGATTCAATTTTATTTTTTGTTACAGGCCTGCCGGGAAGAATGTCAAGGCTGACGCCTTATCACAGGTATTTGAGTCCACAGACAATTCTGATGAACCGCAGTTCATCATCGAGCCATCACGCATTCTATTGTCTGTCACCATGACCATCCCTCCCGGGAAAACTCTGGTTCCGCCTCACTTGCGGAAACAAGTCCTGGCGTGGGCTCACGATTCCCACTGCTCCGGTCATCTAGGACAATCCCTGACCTTACAGACCCTGCGCCGATACTACTGGTGGCCGAAGGTCAACAAAGATGTCCGGGCTTACTTAGAGTCCTGTCAATCATGTGCTTGCCACAAGAGGATCCCCGGCTCGACCCCAGGCTTGCTTCAGCCTTTACCAGCGCCCTTGGAACCATGGACCCATTTGGCGACCGACTTCGTGGTTGATATGCCATTATCCAGTGGCAACACGGTCATATGGGTGGTCGTCGACTGGTTTAGTAAAATGGCACACTTCGTGCCACTCCCAGGATTGCCGTCTGCACTTCATCTGGCCCAGCTGTTCGTCCAGCACATCTTCAGACTACACAGCCTACCTAGAAGTATTCTTTCGGATCGAGGGCCTCAATTTACTGCCAGGTTTTGGAGGGCCCTCTGCCAGACGTTTGACGTTACCTTAGACTATACGTCTGCTTACCACCCACAGACCAATGGTCTTGTGGAGAGAACGAACCAAACCTTAAAGCAGTTCCTCCGTATTCACGTCAATGAGAAACAGGATGACTGGGCTAGCCTGCTACGCTGGGCAGAATTTGCACTCAGTTCTCATCTCTCCATGGCTACCAGATCCTCGCCATTTCAGATGACCTCTCAAAGGTCCACCTAAGTCCCAGCGGCCCGGGTCCCTAAGGGCTCCTCCTGGGGTGGCGAAGACACATTTCCTCTCCTTGATGTCACGACTCTTCGTCTGCCTCCACAGTCGCCTCAGTCTCCAGTGCCGAGGGTCAGCTGGTCACATCTTCTGTTCTGCCTCGCCACCTGACGGGAGAACCTACGGATCTTCCTCCTAAGGTATTCCATCCTCCCATCAGCCCAAGGGTTCACAAGCTTGAGCATAACACACAGAATGCAGTAGAAGACCCTAATTTACATTAACTCTTCCCACTTGCATACTAAAATTAAAATTTGCATGCTAGTTTGAGTTGGGATATTTATCATGTGCACAATGCACATTGGGCACCATTTAATGTGCGTCATGGTCTTAACTCATTTTTAATGAATGACCCAGTATGTTTGAATATAGCTAGATATGTTTTTAAGTTATCTAGTCTTGTTTGGCCGGATAGCTTTCTATTTACCTGTATATCTTTAAAAGATATATGGGTAAGTAGCACTGTTAAACAGAAAAATAATAGATTTCTGTGGGCCAGCAGGCCAATTCCATCCAATCTCCCAAATAAAATCAGATTGGCCTTGCCAGGCCAAGCTACTGAACCCTCCCCCCCCCTCCAAAGCCCCCCATGTTGCGGTCCCGGGCCGTGCCCCAGTCCCTCCACCTACCTCGGGGGTGGCCCGGGCCGTTTCGGGTCTTCCCCGGGCCTGCAGGCCCTCCAGCATGTCTCTCCTTCCCCGGGAGTGACGTTGACGACTCGGCACGGCTGGCCCCGCCCCCTGACATGCACACTCGGGGAGGAGCCTTTCTTAAAGGGGCCAGCGTGGGAAAATCTGCTGAGCAGCTGGGGATGACGTCAGACGCCTTCAGCCTTAAGTATCTTGCCTCTAGGAGCCTCCAGTGCCTTGCAACAAGGTTCCTGGACTTGTCCTGTGTTTGCTGCATTCCTGGTTGTCTTCGTCCCGCCTCTGCCTGCTCCCCTTGCTGTGGATTCTTCTGGTATTGACCTCTGGACTGGCTTTGGATCGCTCTCTGGCTCTGACCCCTGGACTGGCTTTGGATCGCTCACTGGCTCTGACCCTGGACTGGCTGTGGACCGCTCTCTGGATACCGACCCCTAGACTAACTGCGAATCATCCTCGGACCCTGACTCCTGGACTGACTTCAGGATTTCCTACGACCTGCTGGAGGCGCCAGCCGTCCGGAACCACGACCTGCAGGAGGCGCCTGCATCCGTACCATCCGCATCATCAGGAAGTCGCCTAAGTCCCAGCGGCCGTGTCCCTACGGGCTCTTCCTGGGGGGACTTCGGCTTCCAGGGTGAATCTCCTAAAGTCCCAGCTGCTGGACTCCTAAGGGCTCCTCCCGGGGGAGTGCCGGTCTCCAGGGCGAAGACTCTTCTTCCTCTCCGGTCCAACACCATCCATCCGTCCAGGGAGGGTCTTGTCCTTGGTCACAAAGGACTTCACCGTAGACCAGAGCGTCAGCCAGCACCGAGCTCCCATACCGCCTCCTGGTTGGGACATTCGCTGTGGACTTCCACAGCACTCCATCTCCTGTCCCAACCAGCCCAAGGGTCCACGAACATAACACCCCACAAGAGACTTTAAAAGGAAAATAAATATGCCCAAATATCTTTTTAAGTTTCTCTGACTCTTGATAGAGCATCAGTTTAGTAAAATATATTGACAAAGTGTGTGGAGCCAGATGTGAAATGGAGAAAAAAACAAAGCACTCATTGTTTTTACCTAAAGTTAGTTTTGGAAAGGAAATCATAGTAACAAAGTAAATGATGCAGATAATGATCCACATGCCCATCCAGTCTGCTCTGCAAGATGTTTATGTTTGTAACCCCTGCTCTGTGCAGGTTACCCCCACGCAGAAAAGTTACCAGACGTTCTTCAATGCTTCAGCTCAATCCTTTTGCTGCAACAGATTCTCTGAAAACGATACAGCAGCTCCTGCAATTTGTTTTTAGGAACTATATCAATTTTGAAGAATGCTAGCTGTTTTTGTTTCAGAAAGACATGTTTGAGACAGAAATAGATTATACTATGAGAGGAATAAAGAAGACTGTCACACCAGGTAAAGTCCATTGCAAGAAAAACATCTCTTGCCAAATGTCATAATCAAAGGTAGATAAGGAAAGTAAGAAACTGTTTTGAAAATTACTTAGATTAATAAATTTGAATAATTTAATCTGGCTATGAAACATGACAATGTAAGAGAATGAAAAAAACAATGAAAATCAAACAAAAACACAATAAAAATTATTCAGCTGTTAAATTAATGGTTGCATATTGCTGCTGCACATTCCATTCACTGATTGTAAGTCAGGATTTTTTTTTGGGAGGGGGGTTATAACTATGAGGAAATATCCTACATTAATCATATACATTGTTTGATTTACAAATCAAGGCATTGCTCTTCTAAATGGACAATGAACCGATGTACAGTAAAGAGAAATTTAAATTTTGATTAACATTACTTATCAAATAATGTATAATTAGAATAATTAAACAGAAATAAACCCAAAATTGAGACAATAACATGCTCCAAGGAAATATGAAATAATATTTTCAGCTGTGAATCTTCCTCCACCAGGGTCAATGGTATTCAATTTTGAGCCAGCAGCCTGGAGAACTGCAAAGCTGAAGTGATCCTTCAGTTGGGTCTGAAAGTATCCATGTCCGGTTTTTAACTATTGCTGGAACCCCAATTGTCCTTGCAGCATGGATTACTGATTGGCCTGCTGGTGCCAGCCTTTGATTGGAAGGACTATATCACTTCCTGGGATCATTATAAGAAACATAAGAAAATGCCATACTGGGTCAGACCAAGGGTCCATCAAGCCCAGCATCCTGTTTCCAACAGTGGCCAATCCAGGCCATAAGAACCTGGCAAGTACCCCAAAACTAAGTCTATTCCATGTTATCATTGCTAATGGCAGTGGCTATTCTCTAAGGGCCTCATTTTCCAAGGAGTTACCGCGTGTGATAATTCCGCAAATCGCGCTAACAGCAGTTAACGCGGCGGAGCAAATATAAAGTAGGGAGGATTTATCGTGTGCTGCAAAACAGCCACACTGTTAGCATGGCTTCTAACACCTCTTTCATTTGTGTTACAGTTTACAATGTCTTCTAACAAGCCTGCTGGAGGGAGAGAGAGAGAGAGAGAGAGAGAGAGAGAGAGAGAGAGAGAGAGAGAGAGAGAGAGAGAGAGAGAGAGAGAGAGAGAGAGAGAGAGAGAGAGAGAGACTTGCTATAGTGCCTCCTCCCTAGACAGGTATTTGTATCCCTATGGGAGGCCCACCTAGTAACTCAAGGTGAGGTTTAAGTATTAGTGTAGGGGGTTAGGGGCCACTTTCACATTCAACATGAGACGTACGAACAGAACAGTGATCTCTTCTGAAGATTTGCTTTCCTTCGGAGTGAGAAACTCACTCCAAGATGAGATTTGTGCAATGTTCTCTAGAGATGTGAATCGTGTGATCAATCGTCTTAATGATCGATTTAGGCTGGGGGGGGGAGGGAATCGGATTGTCGCGGTTTTGTTTTTTTAAATATCGTGTAAATCGTAAATCGGGGGAGGGCGGTAAAACCGGCACACTAAAACAACCCTAAAACCCACCCCGACCCTTTAAAATAAATCCCCCACCCTCCCGAACCCCCCCAAAATGTCTTAAATTACCTGGGGTCCAGTGGGGGGTCCCAGTGTGATCTTCCACTCTCGGGCCACGGGTGCGTTGATAGAAATGGCGCCGGTGCTACCTTTGCCCTGTCATATGACAGGGCAAAGGTAGCGGCGGCGCCATTTTGGTTCCTGCCCCCCAACATCACGAGCGTAGGAGATCGCTCCCGGACCCCCGCTGGACCCCCAGGGACTTTTGGCCAGCTTGGGGGGGGGCCTCCTGACCCCCACAAGACTTGCCAAAAGTCCAGCGGGGGTCCGGGAACGACCTCCTGCACTCGAATCGTGTTGCCGTATTGCAAAATGGCGCCGGCCATACGGCCATATGGCCGGCGCCATTTTGAAATACGGCAATATGGCCATACGGCCGGCGCCATTTTGCAATACAGCATTTCTTCATAAACCAAAGATCCTGAGACAAACAGCCAGGTGTGTATATGGACAGTTCAGATCTGCAGCAGGCCAAAATGTGCCTGGAAATAAGAACATCCAATCAAGAAGGTGGGCTCATCAGCCAGGTCGGCTTACAGGTGAGCTCTGCCATAGCCAGGTTAGTTCATTAGTCCAGATGTCAAGATCAGAGATCATGGAACAAATGACCTCCCTGTTGGAAAACGGGGTCCAGAATAGGGATGTGAATCGTTTTAGGACGATTAAAATTATCGTCCGATAATTTTAATATCGTCTTAAACCGTTATGGAACACAATACAATAGAGATTCTAACGATTTATCGTTATAAATCGTTAGAATCGTGAGCCGGCACACTAAAACCCCCTAAAACCCACCCCCGACCCTTTAAATTAAATCCCCCACCCTCCCGAACCCCCCCCAAATGACTTAAATAACCTGCGGGTCCAGCGGCGGTCCGGAACGGCAGCGGTCCGGAACGGGCTCCTGCTCCTGAATCTTGTTGTCTTCAGCCGGCGCCATTTTCCAAAATGGCGCCGAAAAATGGCGGCGGCCATAGACGAACACGATTGGATGGCAGGAGGTCCTTCCGGACCCCCGCTGGACTTTTGGCAAGTCTCGTGGGGGTCAGGAGGCCCCCCACAAGCTGGCCAAAAGTTCCTGGAGGTCCAGCGGGGGTCAGGGAGCGATTTCCCGCCGCGAATCGTTTTCGTACGGAAAATGGCGCCGGCAGGAGATCGACTGCAGGAGGTTGTTCAGCGAGGCGCCGGAACCCTCGCTGAACGACCTCCTGCAGTCGATCTCCTGCCGGCGCCATTTTCCGTACGAAAACGATTCGCGGCGGGAAATCGCTCCCTGACCCCCGCTGGACCTCCAGGAACTTTTGGCCAGCTTGTGGGGGGCCTCCTGACCCCCACGAGACTTGCCAAAAGTCCAGCGGGGGTCCGGAAGGACCTCCTGCCGTCCAATCGTGTTCGTCTATGGCCGCCGCCATTTTTCGGCGCCATTTTGGAAAATGGCGCCGGCTGAAGACAACAAGATTCAGGAGCAGGAGCCCGTTCCGGACCGCTGCCGTTCCGGACCGCCGCTGGACCCGCAGGTTATTTAAGTCATTTGGGGGGGGTTCGGGAGGGTGGGGGATTTAATTTAAAGGGTCGGGGGTGGGTTTTAGGGGGTTTTAATGTGCCGGTTTTGCGATTTTTAGATTTTTAGATTTTTCACGATTTTTCACGATATTTTACCCCCCCAAACGGCAACAATACGATTCCCTCCCCCTCCCAGCCGAAATCGATCGTTAAGACGATCGAGGACACGATTCACATCCCTAGTCCAGAATTCTGAAGCAAAGAAGTGACCCCGTTCCATCCCTCTGCCTGACTATGTTTGATCTCTTGCATATGCATGTCCTGGCTTTTAAAAGCAGTTGGGGTGAAGAACAGTGGCGGTGGTGGCAGGAGATGACCATTAACACATGAAGATGACACCTAAGCCAACAATCCCTGCTTCTCCCTACAGCCTTGTAGACAAGCTTCAGGATTCCAGAAAACACAGCACAGATGAAAATGAATGTGGACAAGAATAAAGTGATGCACTGTAATGCAGTACACTGTAAAACAGCTTGGCTTGTAACAAGCTTTGAACTCTCCAGCTGGAAAAGTATGTCATAAACATCGATGATGATTCTATATTAGCTGATGCACATAGGGAAAAGTAATCCAAACTATAGTTATACAATGTTAGATGTCTTACTAGGAGTCAAATCACAGGAAAATGATCTAGGTATCTTAGTGGATAATAAGTTGAAATCCTTGGCTTAGTGTTCAGCAGCTGTCAAAAAAGCAAACAGAATATTAGGAATTACTGGGAAATGAATTGAAAATATATTGGAGAATATTCATTTTGCTTCATGGTGCAACTATATCTAAAGAACTGTATGCAATTCTGTTTGCCAAATCTAAAAAAAATATTTATTAGAACTGGAAAAGATTCAGAGAAGAGTGACCAAAATGATAAAGGGAATGAAATGATTATTCTGTGAGGAAAGGCTAAAGATGTAAAGACTCTCCAGCATAGAGAAAAGGAAACTGAAGGGAGATATGATAGAGGTTTATAATATCATTAGTGGAGTAGAACTGACAATGTAATGTAATTTAGTTATTTACACTTTCATAAAATTTAAGCCTCAATATTCAAACCTAAACATTTAGGAAAGTTATCTGGATAAGACTTATCCAGCTAACTTACATGGGATTTTCAGCAGCAAGACTACTTGCAAAAATCAACACTTAATCAGAAAAGTTTTATCCAACTAAGGGGCTGATGCACTAAAGGCTTTTTCCCATTTTGTGTCTATGGGAAAATTGCTTAGAACATCAGGCCCTAACTTAGACCTGCTGAATGAAAGGGCTTATTTATCTAATTAACTTAACTAGATAAGTGAAATATCAGCACATATCCAGTTAAATGAACCAGATAAGTAGCACCACCCTGAAACACCCACTGCCCGCTGAATGTTGCCGAATACTATATTCAGTCAACACCACTTATCTGGATAAGCCCCTACTTATTTGGCTAAGTAACACTGAATATCGGCTTTTAGGAGGCACTCCAAGAAGTTACTAAATAGCACATTTAAAACAAATCAGAGATAATATTTGTTCTGCAAAATTAAGCTCTGGACTTTATTGCCAGAGGATGTTGTAAAGGCAATTAATGTGTCTGGGTTTAAAAAATGCTTGGACAAGTTCCTGGAAGGAAAGTCCATAAACCATTATTGACCAGGTAGACTTAAGGAAAGCTACTGCTTGTTCTTGTGCATAAGCATCATGGAATCTATCTACTATTTGAAATTCTGCCAGGTACTTGTGACCCTGATTGGCCACTTCTAGAAAAAGGATACTGGCTTAATGAGGGCTTGGTCTGATTGACAGTTTTATGTTCTAATGAAATTAATTGATTCAATAAAACTTCAGTATTTTTCAGGGATTGTTGAATTGTTTATTAAACCTGTTTTAAGGAAGTTCAAACATCTCTAAGCTCAAGAATCACAATGAGATCTATATTAAGGATTTGATATCCTGGATACATTGGTTGCACATTCAAACTTCCTTTTCCTGTCAGAATAACATGACATTTTTTTTTTAACTATTCAGAATGGAAGCTGCTCCACTTATCAATTACATTAAACTTTTAGAATCTCCTACTTTGGAGCTCTTGCTTTTGTGACTAATACAAAGACAGAAAAAGTCCATATCTGTTTCACTCATCTGCCCTCAGTTGTTCAGCATGGAACTAACCATTTTGGACACACTGAATTAATTCCACTGCAGCTTTGCCCATCAAATCACTCAGATTTCCTATTACCCCCTCCTTTTTGTTTCTAAAACACTCCATCAATTTTCTTTGACAGTGCCTTCTTCGGCTCTGGCCTGACAGAGAACAAGGATGATCTTGGCTCACTACACTCTAAATAATTGTTCTTTAATTAAACCAGAAGTGGTATCATCTGCAGTAATTACTGAAAAAAATGACAGATCTCAGATAATGGACTAAAACATTAGTGGACGTGAGCTGGCTAATGCTACTACTCACAGATATAGTAACTTGTTATATAATTTGCTGGCACCATCCTTGCTATTGTATCAAGTGATGCCAAGGATTTGGATAGGAGTACCTCCCTTGGTTTTCATAAAGTGATTTAGAATTGCGTTAAGTCACATTCATTTTCAAATAGGCATACACATGGAAATGGGGGGGGGGAGGGGGCGAGCTGATGTGGTGGATGTGGCGGGTGGATGGAGGTATGTCTGGGGACTGGGATGAATGTGTTGTTGGATGTTTGGGGTGGGGGACTATGGCGAAGGCTCTTGATTGAGGGGGGGGGGGAGGGTACCGGGGAGATAAAGGAAAACAAGGGCAGCGAGAATTGCACTATATATATGTGTCTGTTAAATGTTTACCAATTTACTGGTATTGTGTGTACACAATGTGGGAGCCGTATTAAGCCATGTTGGCCTTCAATGTATACTAATAGCATTTGATGTATGGCTGCATATTATTGATGCTAATAATAAAAATTATTTTAACAAAAAAAAAACAAAAAAAAACAGTGTGCATATTATTAGTAATCAAAGTGAAAGAGAGCATAAAAAAAAATCTCATAAATGGCCCATCAAGTCTGCCCAGTAAAACGTTTCAGGGTTGTAACTGCTATTCTGTGCAGGTTACCCTCACACTTTCTGTTTATTAATTGTAACTATCGCCATACATGTTTTCTCAGTGCTTTATTACCTTCCTAGGGATTCTTTGTGTTTATCCCATGCCTTCTTATATTCTGGTACTGTGGTTTAATTTTTATACACTACCTCCACTAAGAGTGCATTACCACCCTTTCCTTGGAGAAAAAGACGTTTTTTGATGTTAGTCCTTAGTCTATCCATTGGAGCTTCATATCATGCCTGCTGACTCCAGAAATTACTTTACTTTGAAAAAGATTGGTCTCTTCTGCATTATTAATACTTTTCAGGTATTTAAATATGTATATCATCTCTGCTTTCCTCAAGTATTATGCCATACGGCTTTTGATGTAGACCCTATCCACTTCGTAACCCATACGGTTAAAATTAAATAAGGAGGATAGCATTTTTATATATAAGAAAAGGGGAGAGACTTAAATAAATCTTTTGTTGTTGTTTACTTGCCTGAGTCCCTGGTTGCTACGAGGCGCTGGGGTGGGTTGTCATAGTCCATGGATAAGGAGTCAGGTTGCTGGGGTGTCCCTGTCCTCAGTTGGAGTCTGCTGGGAGATGCAAGAGTGAGTAGCTCCAGAGACAGGCAGAATAGTGTCACCTAGGAGTTCCATGACCCATAGAGGAGCATGCAGTCAGCTGTTTTTGACAATGGCAATCATTGTGGTTGAAAAGATAAGGCAGCCGGGGACCCGGCTGCCTTATCTGCATCCCGGGACCCGAGGCTTTAACTGCATCCCGGGACCCGAGGTCCCGGGATGCAGTTGTGAGAGGTCAAAACATAGCTGTTTGTGGCAGCAGAAGGAGGCAGCCAACTGTATTGTCTTCCTTGGGTCTGCAGTGGTGAGAGGCCAGGGAGAGGAGGAGGAATTAACTCCCTGTGATCATGGGAGGTCTGGGCTGGCTCAGGTTAATTTCAATTTTGCAGCATCAGCAGTAGGGATGCTGCCACTGCCACTGCCAAGGGAGGTGATTTCCAGTGTTACAGTCCAGAGAAAAGTCCCCAGCACTGGCTGCATATAGGCTATGATCAGGAAGTGAACATCAGGGGTCACTTCCTATTTCATGGTAAGAATAGAGCCAATTTTAAAATTAAATTAAAGAAAGAATGAGGTGACAAAAAAAAATTAGGAGAGGAAAGAGAAAGAAAAGAGGTGAGACAGAGAGAGCGCAGCTGACTGCGACCGATGGGCACAACATTACCCCCCTTCATAGGGCCCCCTCCAGGCCCCCTTCCAGGTGGTTTGGGCTTCTGAGTATGCGTCTGGTGGAACTGATGAATCATGTCTTTGTTGATGATGTTCACAAGTGGTTCCCATGAATTCTCCTCAGGACCGTATCCCTCCCAGAAAATAAGATACTCCCAAGTCTTGACTCTTTTGCGAACATCTAAGATGTCATCAACCTTGTATTCAATGTCCTCTTCAGCATCCGGAGTTACAGATTCAGGAGATTTGTTGGAGAACTCAGAGAGAGCAAGTGGTTTTAGCAAAGTCACATGAAAGGTGTTGTGTATCTTCATGGATGGACGTAGTTTTAGGCTGTACGTCAAATTTCCCAGTCGTCAAAGGATAGCAAAGGGTCCGATGTAGCGTGGTGCAAAGCGTGCCGAAGGTAGCTTAAGGCAAAGAAATTTTGTACTCAGCCAGACCTTGTCTCCTGGTTGAAAATGAGGTGCCTTTCTATGATGGGCATCTTAAGTTCTCTTGACTCTTTGGTCTGCCTTGAGTAGTAGTTCTTTAGTTTGTCTCTAGAGATGTTGTAATTCTGCTGCCATGGATTGAGCTGCAGGTGAAGCCACAGTCAGTGGTAATGGTAGAGGAAGTAGTGGTTGCACCCGTATACAACTTGAAAAGGGGAGGACCCTGTAGCAGTGGCCGGATTTGAGTTTAAGGCAAACTCTGCCCAAGGTAGTAATTCTGCCCATTCGCTTTGTCTTGTGTTCACATAAGATTGCAAAAACTGTTTAAGTGTCCTGTTCAACCTTTCAGTCTGCCCATTGAACTGTGGATGATATGCAGATGTTAGGTCCAGTGAAATGTTAAACTTTTTGCAAAGCACTCTCCAGAATTTAGCGGTAAATTGTATTCCTCTGTCGGATAAGATGTGCTTGGGGATCCCATGGAGAAGAAAAATGTGTTTGACAAATAGCTTTGCTAGTTTAGCAGTGCCATGAAATGTGCCATTTTTGAAAAGTGATCAACGGTCACCCAAATTGTATTGTTTCCTCCGTAAGATGGTAGATCCACTATGAAGTCGGTCGCAATGTGTGTTCAGGGCTCCTCAGGAACTGGCAAAGGTTGTAAGAGACCCCAGGGGCATCTGACAG
This sequence comes from Rhinatrema bivittatum, assembly GCF_901001135.1. NCBI lineage: Eukaryota > Metazoa > Chordata > Amphibia > Gymnophiona > Rhinatrematidae > Rhinatrema > Rhinatrema bivittatum. Next base: position 100,699 of record NW_021820847.1, on the reverse strand, counting down.
GGGGTTTCTGTCTTCACAGGTCGCACAGGAAGATATGTAGGCTTGTACGTCTTCCTTCATTGTAGGCCACCAATAGAAGCGTTGGAGCATGATTAGTATGCGGCTTTGCCTAGGATGGCCGGCCAGACAGGAATCATGTGCCCATTTTAATAGTTTCTTCCTCATACTCTGAGCTGCAACTGTTTTACCGGCAGGAACTGTGTGTGTGTGGTTGCCAAAGCCAGTTTCTTGGGGCTGATAATGTGGCGAGGTTCATCGGTACATCATCTGGTGAAAATGAGCGTGAAAGGACATCTGCCCGGACATTTTTTTCTGCAGGATGGTATTTGAGCAGGAAATCAAATTTGTTGAAGAACAGTGACCACCAGGCCTGTCGGTAGTTAAGTCATAGTGCATGTTGAAGATACTCCAAGGTTTTATGATCAGTATATACTAGGATTTGATGTTGAGCGCCCTCTAGCCATGAGCGCCACACTTCAAAGGCCAATTTAATAGCGAGCAATTCTTTGTCTCCAATTCCATAGTTTTTTCAGCAGGCAAAAAACATCTTGAGAAGAATGAGCAAGGATAGAGAATATTGGAGTCGCTGTATTGGCTTAACATCGCCCCTACACCTACGTCCGAGGATTCGACCTCGACGATGAATGGACGATGGGGGTTGGGATGGCAAACGTAAGGGTTTTTTTGGAAGGCTTTTTTGAGGGTTTGAAAAGCTGCCAAGGCTTCAGGAGACCATTTGGAAGCATTAGCCCCTTTTTTAGTCATGGACATGAGTGGAACCGTCAAGGTGGAGTAGTTCTTGATAAATGAACAGTAGTAGTTCGTAAAGCCAAGAAAGTGGTGTAATGCCTTCAACCCCGTGGGTTGTGGCCACTCTTGGATGCTTTTCATCTTTTGGGGATCCATTTGAAAGCCCTTCTTAGAGACGATGTAACCCAGGAAGGGTACGGATTCTTGATAAAAAGTGCATTTCTTAAGTTTAGCGTACAAATGGTTCTCTCGCAACCTCCGCAATACTTTCCTCACTTCCTCCTGGTATGTCTGTAGATCCTTTGAGAAGATCAGGATATCACCTAAGTACACCACTACACATTGGTACAGGAGATCCCGCAGAATGTCATTCATCATATTCTGAAACACCGCTGGTGCACTGCACAAGCCGAAAGGCATGACTAGTTATTCGAAGTGTCCAACACAGGTGTTAAAGGCTGTTTTCCACTCGTCCCCGTGACAGATTCAGACCAAGTTGTGGGCCCCTCTGAGGTCCAATTTGGAGATTTTAGCCCCCTGAAGTCTGTTGAATAGCTCTGATATTAGTGGCAGAGGATAACGTTCCTTGCTGGTGATCTCGTTGAGGTCACTATAATCAATACAAGGACGAAGGGAGCCATCCTTTTTTCCCACGAAGAAAAACCCTGCACCTGCCGGGGATTTAGAAGGTCTGATGAACCCTTTTTGCAGGTTATCTTGATGTAGGCTGACATAGCCTTAATCTCTGCTACTGAGAGGGGGTACACCCTTCCTTTGGGAGGCTGTGTATTGGGCTTCAGATTGATAGCACAATCAAAAATCCAATGCAGAGGTAATTCGTCTGCTGCTTGTTTGGAGAAAACATCCTGGAAAGATGAGTATTGTGGTGGTAGACCAGGTAACAATGGTATGGTGGGCATACATGGCTCAGGGGTTATTTTAGACATACATTGACCATGGCAGTCAGGACCCCATTGTGACAATTCCAAAGTAGCTCAGTTAAATTGAAGCATGTGATCCTGTAACCAGGGTAGGCCAAACACCACTGGGTGGATGGCTTTCTCAAGAACAAGAAAGGAGATGGTCTCAGAGTGTAGAGCCCCAGTGCGAAGGCAAATAGGCTGAGTGGTAAGAGAGATTTCTCCTGGAAGTTGTTCTCCATGTATAGCAGCAAAGGCATAGCCGTGGGTGTCATAGGAATTCGTAGATGTTCCACCATCTGTATATATTTATATGTATATCTATATCATATATATATACATATATATATATATATATATATATATGTATATATATATCTGTATATATGTATATGTATATCTGTATATATTGGACTCCATATTTACATTGTACATTTGTATATAATTAACCCTCTCTATCTCTCTTTATTTCTTACAATCCCAGTTCATTAGCACTTGTTAATTGTAACTGCTTCTTTTCATCACGTTTTATTATGTTTTTTGGTTGTATTCTTCGCACCCCTGTTTTCTGTAAACCGACATGATGTGAACGAGTTCATGAATGCCGGTATAAAAAAACCTTAAATAAATAAAAATAAATAAAAATAAATAAATAAATAAATCTGTTTTAAAATAAAGTACCCTCCGGCCCCAGAGTCTATGAGGGCTAGTGTCTGAAACTCCAGGCTCCTGCAGATAAGCGAGACAGGAAGTGATAATGGAGGAGTAGGTGTAGTTAGACCCAGGAAGATTCCTCCAGTGGATCCTAGGTCTGCATGTTTCCCGGACAGATAGGACAAGTCTGGACAGCATGGCCGGAGTGACTGCAGTACATGCATAGACCCATGCGTTTACGGTAGCATCTCTCATTAGAGGTTAAATGGCTGTGGCCTAACTGCATTGACTTTTCCTCCTCGCTAGGAGGCAATTGTGGGGTAGGAGCTGTGTGCAAAGGCTTAGGACGGGTATCTCCTGAGATGTGCTTCTTGGGACTCTTAGCTTCCTGAGTACGATCTCGAATGCGGTGATCAATTCTTCCGGCTAAATCAATGAGAGCTTCCAGGGTATCAGGCAATTCATGAGCTACTAATTTGTCCTTCATTCGAGAGTTGAGACCCTCTAAAAAAATGGCAAGCAAGCACCCCAGGTCCCAATGGAGTTCGGATGCCAAAGTCTTAAATTCAATCAAATAGTCTGGGAGAGGCTTGTTCCCTTGCTGAAGATTCAGCAGATTAGATCCTGCAATGGACTGACAAGCAGGATCATCAAATACTGACTTGAAAAGGGTTAGAAAGCCAGTGAAATCATTCAAAATAGGGTCACTGCATTCCCAGAGTGGTGAAGTCCAGGCCAGAGATCTTCCTTTGAGTAATGAAAGGATATAGGTGGTTTTGGCAGTAGCAGTGGGGAAGTAGTTGGGTTGAAAAGAAAAATGCATGCTACATTGGTTAATGAAGCCCCTTTACATCCGTGTATCCCCAGAAAATCGTGTAGGAGTTGATAGAGGTACGGTAGTTTTGACAGTAGCTACCTGAGATGAGGAGCTTTCAGCTGGAACTTTTGACGTATTCAGTCAGGCGTTCAACTGGTTGAAGGCAATGGTTAATGACTCCAGAGTCTTTTGTTGCTCGGTGATCCATTGGGCCAGGGCTGTAAGGCTGAGAGCTGAGCCGGGTCCATGGAGTTAGCAATCTGTTGTAAGTTTGACTTGTTTGTGGACCCCTGGTTGCTGTATTGATGACTCCTCCCACAGGGAGGGGACCCATGGGGAAAATACAGCAATAGGCTGACTGTTCAGTGAAGCCCACAGAGAGAATAGAAGCTTTATTATACAGCAGTTGGCAGGACCCGAGAAGCGGGCTGCATTCCTCAGCCAGCAGAGTAGGTCTCTGATAATTAGTTCAGTCTGGGCACTGAGTTGTATCAAGCGCAGAGAAGGTCTCACCAGAAGCTGGAAGTAAAGGGTCCAGTAGTGGTCCGCGGAGCGGGGTAGGCCGAGAACCCAGTCACAGATGACGTAGTCAGCAATGATAGATCCGGTAGTGGTCTGCGGAGCGGGGTACACCGAGAATCTATTCTGTGGTGAGACAAGGCAGAGAGATTGAAGGTACCCATGAAGGCTGGTAGTTGCTGGAGAGATGGCCTCCGTAGATCAGAGGTAGAAATGATGAAAGGCCCGGAGCGCCGGAGGCGAGATATCCTATGTAGATGCATGTTAACCCAGGAGGAAAGCAGGTAAGTGCAAGGCCCCGGGGAGCGGGTACCTTAGATCCTGATGAGCTGGGAAACCTGGAGAGTAGATAGGAGCGAAGCAAGACCCCTGAGGAGCAGGTGCCTTGAGCTTCCTTGCTGGAACAGCGAAACCCCGGAAGGTTTGTAGGAGCGAGTACTGAGAGTGGGAGTCTCTGAAGGAAGTTGAAATTAGCTGAGCAGAATCCTTGCTAACTCATAGCTGGATCAGAGATTGAAGGCTAAGTACCCAGAGGTAGATGTCATGTGGTGGGGATGCCCCGAGGTTCCCGCCATGACGTATTCAAAAGAGAGGACAGTGCACGCTCGAGTGCCCTAAGTGACCTCAGTGAAAGAATGGCGAACGCAATCGCCCATGCCTGTCTGGGGATTTCGGAGAGGTCATCAGAGAGAGGCGGAGGCAGCCATCTTGCCCAGAGGAGAGGAAAGAGAAAGAAGAGGTGAGACAGAGAGGTCACAGCTGTCTGCAACCGACGGGCGCAACAATGCCATAGCCTCATCTGATATGCAAACTAGAACTCCTGAAGGAGAAGCAATGGAGACATAATCAAGTGGTTAAGAATGAATGAAGTGCCAAAATAAATTGTGTAATTAGCAAGATATATCTGCCAAATTGCATAGGGCAGGGTCTGCAGACCTTGCAGTAAGAAAATAATAATAGCTATCATATAGAGCAAAGTGGGAAAAAACATGAAGACTTGTAGTTCTATCAGTAAAGTCAAGGAGATTATGTGCCCACCATATTACTTTGTCACTTTTGGTGACCTCTAAAGCTTCACTATATAATGGGCTACAACAGGGGTGCGTACAATTCACCCTTCCTTTCACCTGCCAGAACACCAATGCTCTAGAATCCATGATTGCTCCTATATGAACACTCAAAAAACTGCCATGTCTGGCACACAAGATCATTAGCTGTGGCAACCACTTGTAGAAGACAAGAACTGGTTTGAAAGAGTTACTTCCTCTAGAGGCCATCCGAGAATACCTATGATAATAACAGCTGACCCGTATGGGAACCTGAGAACCAAATGCCATAAATGTACTGAATAACCTATGACCAAAAGCTGACCGCGAGTGTCATAACAATGGAAAAACTGAGTATATAGTGGCATACCTTCAAGGTAGTATCACATCAACCATATCACTGCTTTGCTACACCAGATGCCTCACAAAACTTACCAACCTGCACTAGAAACTAGACTGAGAATGTGAGCTATCTCAATTTAATTTTCTCACCGGGATCAAATAACTGAACATGGATCATGGCACAGAAAAATGGGAAGATATTACTGCAGTATTAGTAACGTTGAAGCACAGAAGGACTGATATGCCTGATATGCCTACAAGGCTATGGGACACTTTTCCAGGCTCTTCTACAGCTTGATTATCTGCACTAGAGACTGGACCAGGGATGGGTACAAATCACACATAAATTTGCCTTCCAAAATGAATTAACCACAAGATAGCTGCAATATTGTGCCAGCTTTTAATCTTTCTTTGTTGAAACAATTGAACAATTGTTACGCCTTAAAATTAATGGCCACTAGTTGAGATAATAAGTGCTGGAGAAAATAACTGGGGGCCACTTATGGAGGTATACTATATGTACCAGTCCTAAATGAGTAGAATGCTATTGGCAGAGATACCTGGAAGGCTAGCTCTTCACCACCATAATCCCTAGGAATACTTGGCAAACACTAAATCTCTAGCATGCACCGATCTTCTTCAAAGATGTGATAAGTGATATAGCCAGTCAACTTCAAGGCACAGCAAAAAGAATCATATGGGCACCTAAAGAAATATGCCCTATATATATTAAATATGTTTCAAGCTGGAAGCTTCCACTGATTTCAGAACATTGTTGGTGCCTTGGGACCTGCCATATGCATGCTGTCTTTTAACCTGTGAAATATTGTTGTAGTGGAGTAGACTGTCTTATGCTGTCCTGAGGAAGAAAATTGGGTTTAATACAGGGACAAGTAGCCAACAGAAATGTGACACGTGCCACTGGGTGAACAAATGTTCAGTCTGACAGGTGCTGGTAGTGTCTCCCAGGGGATAAAGCCACCTCGGCTATGATACCGGTACAGCTCAAATAGGTAAGGCATAGAAGAGTGTACACAAATAGTTACCCAAATCAACTGCAGCACCAGAGGCAAGTCTCCTCAAGTAACTGCTGTTGGGGTATCAAAAGGATGTACAGTAGGGAAATTAACAGTGTCACGCTGGAAACATGCAAATGCCTAGGTGCCATAAAATGACCTATTAAGGAAATAGAAAAGATGACACATAAAAAAAAATGCTGTCAATCAAGTGATGGTGTTGAGGCCCTTAGTACTAAATGACCCTGATGTCTGATAGTGATCAGTCACTAGTTGAGCAGACTAAGACAAATAGCAAAGCATAGTCAAGAAACTGTAAGAGCTCTAACATGAGCCATTTTGCTAAAGTTGAGTGACAAGTTTCATCCATTGGATGCATGTTAAATCAAGCAATGATTGAGTTCGCTGCCCTCTGCTACCCATATACATGCCCAATTGGGCATGCTTGAGCCTGCAAGAACTTACCGTAAATAGACAGGAATACAGGTAGAATGCTCCCAAATGCCTATATAAACTGATAATAAGTGAGCTGTGGATGCAGTATGAAATAGGAGTAGAATTAAATGAATTTTAAGATTAACCGTATGCAAAATGCCGGAAGTCTGTGAATAAGACTGGGTTTGCAGACATTACACCCTAATGACTGTAGAGGGAGTATTAATTAGAACATTAACTAGCATGACAGTCTGTCAACAAATGGATATCTTCACAGACCCCAACATTCATCTGCAAGATTGTACAAGGAGTAAAGTCCAAAGCAAAGAATGTTCATGAAACCTTGTCTGAGCTATCAAGAAGACTGTTCACCCCCAAATTGTTGCCAGAGGTTATTTATATGTTAGACAGCTGTTTGGTTTTAAATATTAATATTACTACACTTATCAAAAAACTTGGAGGTAACCCGCATGGATTGGGAGACACTGATCTCAACAGAAAAAGATGGGGACAACCTGCATGGGGCAACAGACACCACCATAATAAAAACTAGCTGGGCAAACTGGATAGACCACTCAGTCCTTTTCTTCCATTATTACCATGCTCGTAGTCTGTCCTAGGCTGAAGTGCACATGAGATGCTCAGCATCTTGTGCCTCAACCCATGGACTATAAAATTGCAAGGCAACCTGCCCTATCCATTGATAGCAGCTGCCCCATAGTCACAGACATACTGTACCCCTATATTGGGTCTTGCAGCTTAAATGCCCTGCCCCACTCTCATGAAATGGTGAGAAGAAGGCCTGGCCCCACTGAAGGGCTGCAACCCAATGGTACCCATGCACAGCTTCAGTCCCTCCTCTGACATAGTGCCAAGCCTCAGTAGTCACCAGCTACCCCTAAGCAACTGAGGGAGGAATCATCACTGACCTGAGGAACCACCAGCTACAAAGCGTTTGGTGGTGGTGGTGAGTGGGGGTGGGAGGGGGGGGGGATGTGTGACCAGCATCTGTATATAAGCAGGAGTAGCTGATCAAGCTGTTCCTGTACTTTGTTATGTGTAAGGCCGCTGAGCCTATGCAATGTGTAGATGGCCCAAAGAGCTTGACCTAGCCAGCCCTCATGGTGCCCCCACTTATAATTAAATATTTGGAAGCACAGGACCCGATAGCCCGATCACCATGAGGGATACTAATCTAAGATGAACCCCACTGCCAGGCTTTCAAGTGGCTACACATGAATAATATCATAGGCTCCAACCCAAACTGTAATCAATTTCTTCACCCCACGAGGCTGCTGGCCTCTGCAGCAGCCTAGCCACCCAAGCACTGAGACTCACCCAGTCTCAGTGATGAGCTGATAAATTCAGGGGGAAGTGCCAAGCTGCTGGAGAGGCATACACCATTCTCACCTGCCAGGCCTGCTGCATAAGCCAATGCAAACCAAAATCTTTTTTTTTTTAATTTAAAAATCAGCACCCCATGCGGCCCTCCTTATGCAGGGATGCACATGTCACTGTCTTCACCAGTGACCCAGTGCTGCAGGGAAAGGCTCCTCCAACAGGACGGTCCCACCCAATGCCTTCTGAAACAAGAAGGCAGCTGAGGCCAACTCAGTAGAGTGCATGATGCTGCTAATCAGAATCAGCTTCTGCCTCGCCCTTCCGAAGCACAAAAGAGAAGGCCACAAGCATAGGTAAACCAGTGAGGGAGTGGGGGGAGCCCAGCCAGACCGAGAGTACATGAAGGCGGCTGGCTGAACACCATCCCACAGACCTCCCAAGAAAGTGTACTCCTGAGACATGCGGAGAAGAGCTGCATGGCTAAGAAGCAGGGACAAAATTGGTAGCTGAAGCAAATTTCTCTCTGGAGCTACTCCAGTGCAGTTAGTATAGCTGTGTTTAAAAAAGGATTGGATACGTTCTTGAGGAGAAGTCCATTACCTGCTATTAATTAAGTTGATTTAGAAAATAGCCACTGCTATTACTAGCAACAGTAACATGGAATAGACTTAGTTTTTGGGTACTTGCCAGGTTCTTATGGCCTGGATTGGCCACTGTTGGAAACAGGATGCTGGGCTCGATGGACTCTTGGTCTGACCCAGTATGGCATGTTCTTATGTTCTTACTGATGCTGATACGGCCACATGGCTACCAAAACCCCCTTCATCCCAGCCTCACATTTGAGGGTCATCTTGGGGAAAAATGTATGTGGCCCTGATGGAAACACCCCCCCCCCCCCCCGAGCAAGCTCCTTTGTGTTCCCAAGCTGCACCCTGGCCTGGCCAGAATCACCGAAAGGCAGCACTTTCTGCTGGGCTCCTGCTCAATCAAAGGGAGCCACAGCCCTCCTCCTACACGGTAGAAAATCATGGACTGGCATGGCACCCCATGGTCTGGCAGCCAAAAAGCATGCTCCACACTGCATAGATTGTGGCCCTCCATGCCTACCCTGGAACTGCACTCTCTGGAATTCAGAGCCCAGATAGGGGATCAAAATAGGGGAAAGGAGACAGAACTCACCGAAGGAAAATCACCTAAAGAGGAGCCTGGTTGTTGGGCCAACACTCTTCTAAATCGTGCTTGCCAGCCCCCCCCCCCCCCAACCTCTACCCCCTCCCTTGCTCCTGATGTAGAGCATCTGGCCAGTTGTGGCCTTCCCCCCCCCCCCCCCGAGATGGGGAAGGATGGCTCCTCTATTCTTTTATCTAAAGCATAAAATAGGTGAAAGAACAAGCCAGGAGACTGCGCTCCCCTCGCAGACCTTGGAGAAGGACCCCCTTCAGCTAATTAAGCTACAATCACTACCGGCATTCTGACAGCCATGCTAGCCAGCAACAGTGGAGGAAATGAAGAATAATGTGAGCCCAGCAAACTCAGCTAAGTGTACACGTAACTCAACAGACACATAATTCAGTCTAGATAGACTATCACCATACTGAGACAGCAGCACCGGCGTCATCAGAGACACAGAAACAAGAGAAAGACTCGGAGAAAGCAGCACACAGTAGCTCGGTTTCATAATAAAGAAGAGAGAATTACATACAGAGTGATTCAAAGCTCACAAATAAAAGGAGAGAAAGAGCACATAAGAAAAGGAAAGGTCAGGAGAAACACAGAAACAGACAAAGAGAAGAACACCTATTGTTGATGCTTACCATTTCCTGGGAGAGGAGCTGTATTTCACTGCACCTGAAATACAAAAGTTTAGCACAAAGACTCAAATTCTTTAAATGAATAGTAGACAATCTATTACTTCTACAGAAAAGAAAGTTTCTTTTAGTAGCAGATACTTATCGTTAAGTAATCCAACTAGCTAGAAGAACCAGTTCTTTTCTGAGTCAGGTTTTCTGTTACCTACAATGACAAAAGAGAAAAATGTTTAGTATTGCTATTGAGATTGTCAATGCAAATGTTTTGCTACTCTTGAAAATAATGTCAGCACGTTGCAAATAAAAATTAATATCTAAAGGTTTTTAAAAAAATGCAATTGGATTTCATTTGATTTATTGTTTTCAAAACTCTGCCTTCTCTCTCTATCCCTGGGAAACTGCCTAGATGGGTTCCTAACTCTAGCAGCCGCCACTTTACCCACGCGGCCGTCATCCCTACCTTCTAGCTCTTTACTATACCTTATGCAAAGTAAGCATTCACTTTGTAAACATGAAAAACACAGAAACTGTCGTTGGTATAATAAGGCCACAGTTTTTATTTAACACATCGAGAAAAACTTCCCTGGGTACCCGAGCCGGTATGATGTTTCCACCACTGCCCGCCGTAGGGACCAAGCAAGGCAGCCTTACTCCATGGGCTCCCCGCCTTGTCCCAAAGCAAGGGGGCCCCGACCATCAGCGCATTCCGCGCCCCCACCTTTTTGCGCCGCCCAAAGCGCTGCTCAGCTACCACTCCGTCCTGTGATGTCACCAGCAGCACTTGCGATACGCCCAACCGGCCCAGGTAACCGCCAAAACACGAGGTAGCGTGGACCCTTGCCTCGTGTCCCCCACTTAAAAATTAAGCTGCGGCCTGTGTCTTTTTCTTGTCCTACTAAAACCACTCCAATTACTACAGAATGCCGCAGCTAGAGTCCTATCTGGCAAAAAGAAATCAGACCACATCACCCCCGTGCTCAACAGTCTACACTGGCTACCAGTAGAAAAAAGAATTGAATTCAAAATTCTAACAATCTTACACAACGCAATATACAAAGCAGATAACACGGCCCTTGACAATGTCATACATATATACAGATCGCAATTTCCGACTAGAACAGCAAATAAAGTACAGCTAGAAATACCACCACTCCCATTAGCCAAGCTATCCACCACAAGGAACAGAGCCATATCCATCGCTGGTCCGAATTTATGGAACTCACTACCAGAACACTTGAGCTCCCAAAGTAACATTAAATCATTTAAAAAAAAAAGCTCAAAACATGGATATTCAGTCAAACATTCAAGGATGATAATGGTTAATACCACATAACATTTTCTAATACATAACCGTTTTTGGAAATGTAATATCTCCCCTAAGACTATGATACAGAACGTTTTATGCTAGAATGTTTTCGAAAATACTTAATGATCATCGCCCAGACTTACTCACCCAATATACATGGTTTGATCACAGATATACCCTGTTATAAAAGTTGATGTCGTTTGTAATAAGTAGTTTTTCTGGTTTCAGTTTACTGTTAAATGTAATATGTTGTTGTATTTGTAAACTGGAGTGAAGGCTGCTAGCTATACCTCGGTATAAAAAAAACTCTTAAATAAATAATGGCATCCCATAGAGCGTTATTAACTATGCCTCAACCGATGGCATCCCATAAAGCATTATTCAAAATGCCTCAATTGTCAATTGGCCTACAAGTCCTTTATTATTACCTCCCCCTAGCAACCCTTGAACCCCGTAGTAGGGGCAGTAACTGTTCTTGACATTTTTGCATCCATGTGAAGACCCATCTTGGCAGTGCCAGTGCAAAGTGTGGTCGGAAAGTCTGACTAGTACCCACTTTCAACTTCCTTCTCTGTTTCCCAAAGCTGGATTCAAATTTACAGCCCTTGATACTCCAAACAACTCTCCAGCCAGGCCAGGCCATGCCACAGGATCATAATGTCATGCATGTGCTCTGTTATTGGTCCTCCGCCTATGTGATAAGCCAATGACCAAGCTACACTCTTAATGATTGGTGCATCTGCAAGATATAATAAAGCATTTTGTTTGTTATGTTCACTTTATCCAGAGCAATATTGCTGTGGGCAACCCCTCCCTGGTATCCGACTATACCGCTTAAATACAAACCATGTCTCCTCATCCCTGGACCATTGGGTCCATCGTATTGACCACATTGTCCTTTTTTTTTTTTATCATATCTGCTTTAAGTCCAACTTGTACCATGTTGTAGCCACGCCCCGCCAAATATGTTTTGTATTGCGTATCTTACTAGTGTAGCACCCCGCTACCTGTTTTTGGGCCACGGATCCTCTTCCAGCATGTTCTGCCGTGGACCTGTGCATGGTGGTGGCTGACGCCTCTGGCATCCTAAACCATAATCCACTATCTCCTGTGCCCTTTTTGTAAGCTCCGTTATGCTGCTCCGAAGAAAGCGAGTGGGATGGTGGACCTTAACTTTATCTTCTTCGGCATGAAGGACTTATTGTCGCCCAGCTCGTGTGCTTTGACCGGAACGACTGGTCCTGCCTGGTGCTTATCACGGCCTTTCTATAGACAGCATTCTCCTTTTTGCTGTCCAAGTAGCTGGTGCCACCGATCTGCGTCTTAACTCTGGGGTGGTTATAGCTGAATCCTCTATATGTGTGATGGCATGGGTGTCCCCTTCCTTTGGCCGCCATATATCCCTAGTAACTCTTATAAAATGAGGTAGATGTATTCAGACAGCTAAATTTTTGGCTTTTCATATGGGTGCTGCAAATCTTCATCTCTTCCCATGAGATAACTCGCCATGCAACGTTCAAGGTACTGTTGCGACCGTCACTGCCCGACATCTCCACTCCGCCCTCTTTACCTCTGTGGTGACTCCCTCCAGGTCTGAAGGATGGCTGGCTGCCACGGCGTCTCCCGGCCATCTTTTTATGGTGTCCCCGGACCGGCTCGACACTGCAGATCCGCCATATTGCCTGAAGCCTAGGGTGCGCGTGTGCGCTCCGAGTGAAGTACCAGCAAGGGCGCAAACCTCAGGGGGGTCTCCTGAGATGACGTCATCCGCTTCCAATATTTAAAGGTCTCTGATATTGCTAACAAACCGAGTTAGCAAAGGTTAGGTTCAGATGGGTTCGGACAATTTTTTCTCTGATTACCCTGCCTAAGCTACTCTGCCTCCTCGGACTTACCAGAAGTCCCCCTTCCTCAGGGGCCTCGATCTCTCTTTACTTTTCAGGTTACAGACAGGAACCGGTACTTGCTCCTTGATGGCCCTTGTTCCTGATTATTTGCTGATTCTTCTTTTGCCTGGAAGTCATCACTCTCTACATCATTGTGAGTTATCATCGCTCTCTCAGAGCTTTCCCTGGAACCAGGTACTCACTCCTCGAGGGCCTATCCTTTCCAGCTACTGAGCTCCCTGAGACCAATATGTGAGTGTTGTCATCTAGTTCTGTTCATGAACTCTGCATACCCTGCCTACTCACTGCCTACAGTTTCTCAACAGCTCAGCCATCCAGGGATTGCTGTTCCAGTATCTGAGGGACTTCAGCCCTGCTGGGCACTTCAGCTCACTACTGCCACCTCTGGTGGTTTCAAGACCTGTTTAATAAAAGAACTAGTGTGTGTCTGTCTCCATACTCTAAGCCTAGCCGGTGGTCCCTCTCGGGATCTTTCCCCGGGGGAGTGGTCATCTGCCACCGGCCCAAGGATCCACCCACTGCTATCTCAGCATACGGAATACATCAGATTGCTACTCCTATCTGATTGCTCCTCCCATCTTGGGTTGCAGATGATGCATCACTTATAACCGCAGCCTGTGACTGCGAATGCCTAATTGCATGCCTGCTGGGATATGATCTCTAAGATTTCTGGAGCGTATGAAAGATAGCCTTCTTACATATCTTGTGCGTATCCCATCTGCCCCGTGCTGGTTTCAGCACCCACTGTGCTCTTCCCCCCGTCATTATCCCCCCAACTCCCCAGCATTGTTATCCTCTGTCTGTGTTGGTCACTCTGTTTGGTTGCTGTATGGTCTTTCCCCTGCGTTTCTATTTTCCTGCTGCCCTGCTTGTCGCTCTGTCCCAGACCCGCACCGCCCGAAGATTATTGTACGCTGGTATGGGCCTCTGATACTCTTCTTATGCTATTTCTTGCAGTTGCTCGCTGCACCCACCCTCCTTTGTGGTTAGAAAAGGCTCTGTGCGGCAGTGTTGGTCATTCCTGTCGAGGTTGCTGTAGAAGTCTTGGCTGCTCAATATGCTACACTGCGTCCGCTCCCATGGCCTCCCTGGTTCCGTCCCAGGAATGAGCAGTGAGTGTTGTGTCCTCTTGATACTTGCTCTTGCTGGCTTATGGCTTTGTGCCTCCGAGGGTGCTCTGGTGTGATGTGTAGGAAGCTGTCGCCCTCTCAGAGGTGTGCTGTTGTGGCCCTAACATCCTTGCCTCTTCTGTTCTTGTCTCCATAGCTGAGCTGACTGTTATCATTGCCTCATTTGTTTTGATGTTCCCTCCTCTCGGTCTCATGTCGTTGTTCCTTCTTGACTTGGTCCTTGTCCTCTGCGATTTTTTTTTTTTTGAGTACTCTTCCCTTTTGCATTCTTTCTGCCATGTGTGCTCTCCTGCCTTGTTGTCCGCCTGGTTTCTATATTCCCCGGTGCCCTTAGATCTTAGTGTTTTTTTCCCATCATCATTGGAAGTCACCTATAGCCACTTGGGTCCTTTTTGCTCTGCCTCTATCATGGAAGAGTGACAATGGCAGCAATGGGATACGAACCCTGTCCCCAAAGAGACCTGAACCATAATCCAGTGCCTTAGACCGCTCGGCCCTGTTTATTTTGAAGAAGGAGAAACATCGCCTGGTGATAAAAGCGGTGATCCTCTGCTTATGACTGTAGAGCTCCGCTGCCAACATGGCATTCCAGCTTTGTGCTGGGAACCGGGAGCGCCGTCCCTGCCAATCCTTCTCTGGCCCTCAGTTTCATATAAAGTGGCCAGTCCAAGTATTGTAGTGAACTGGAAGCCAAGACCTGCAGCCCGTCGCTCCACGTGCTGTTTTTTTTTTTTGGGGGGGGGTTGTATAATTGCTATTGCTGCTTGTGGCTATTAACAACCCTCTCCCTTCTTCTTGGCGCAGGGCCGCTGTGGCAATTCCTGTCTATCCTAGAATGGTGGGTTCCATGGCTGCTCGCCGTACGGTGCCTGCCCATGCCACGGATTCCCCTCTCTCCCTTCCAATACAAATGTGAAGCAGCTGCCAAGCTGTGTACCGGGCCCTCCGCTACTTCAATCACCTTCTCAGCCACCACGTGGCCTGTTGACTTCCGCAAGACTAGCCTGCCGGCTTCCACCAGACTGAGGATCCACTCTCCTCACTTCCATACCCCTCCTCATCATGGATTATATTCAGGTACTGTAATCATTTCCCTATTCCCAGAGGGCCTACCATCCATGTCTGTACCAGAGGTGATGGATGGCAAAGTGATTTGCCCAAAGTCACAAGGAGCAACAGTGGGAATTGTACGCTGGTCTCCTGGTTCATACCCCATTGCTCTAACCATGAGTCAACCCCTGTTTGGTTCTGTGTGAGCTGCCATGAGGTAACCCGACTCGCCTCACTGATGGTGGTGGGCTGTCCCCTCCTGTCCTGCTCCTGTCAGAAGGAGCCCCTCGCGTAAGAACATAAGAACATGCCTTTCTGGGTAAGACCGCGGGTCCATCAAGCCCAGCATTCCGTTTCCCACAGTGGCCCCCGTACTCTAAGAACCTGGCACGTACCCAAAAATAATCCCCATCCTATGGTACTGTTACTAGTGATAGCCGTGGCTATTTTTCTAAGTCAATTTAATTAATAGCAGGTACTGGATTTCTCCTCCAAGAACTTATCCAATCATTTTTTAAACACAGCTACACTAACTGCACTAACCTCATCGTTTTGCAAAATTCCAGAGTTTAATTGTTGTGTTGAGTGAAAAATAACTTCTATTTTTATTTTATTTATTTATTTATTTATTTTTTATTATTTTAAATGTGCCCCATGCTATTCTCTCTGAACTTGCAACTGCAGTCAATCTGCTGCCATGAGACCTCCCCATCCACTGCATAGGAATCCGCTCATCTACCTTACGATCCCCCCCCTCCCCGATTGGCAGGAAGTACCTCCCCCACCCTGCCTGTATCTCATTTTCTGGGTATATAGCCCCCCCAGGCCTCCGGCGCTCCCCGCAAGTGTGAGCCCGGCGGGGGAACTTGTACTATTGTATAATTCCCCCCAATCCATGGCTAGCACACCCCCAGACTTCCTTGACCTTCTGTCCCCTTCCTTCCTATGTAGGAAGTGCCACTGCTTTCCTTAGTAGACCTTAAAATGGCGCACCAGTATCACTCTCAGCAACAGTCTGTGGGACGACCTGGGGAAAGGAGGGCCTGAATAGGGTTTGGTGTCGCCCTCAGCAACAGCCCGCTCCCTCTCTGAATGGTAGGCGGGTCCGTGGGCCACCAGGTCGCACACAGGCTTACCCGAGGAAAGGAAGGCCCGAATTGGGCCCCAGTGAACCAACGGGGAAAGGAGTGCCCGAATCTGGTCCCAAATGGTGTCGCCCTTGGCCACAGACCGCTCCAGTCCCGAACAGCAGGAGGGTTTGCAGGCCACCAGGCCGCGCACTGGACAACCTGGGAAAGGAGTGCCCAATTTGGGGCCCAGATGAATCACCAGCACGTGAACGAAAGGCCCGGGCACCTATCCCGTCCTGTCCCGGCAACCCGCCCGCACCGAAAAAGGCCCCCTCACCTCTGCTGTGCGTGAGCCCTCTCTTGCTGGTGTCTTGATTTCCCTGCATGTGCTAGGGCAAAAGGGGGTCTTCGGCCTCTGCCACGGTCCTTTAAAGGGCCGGTGACGTCATCGGCCCGCGTTGCTGCGCGTCTCTCCACCCCTCCCTTTGTCGGGCCACCATTCTCGTTGGAGAGGGGGCGGCGTGTCTGTTAAGGGTGGGCTCTGGCTATAGGCTCTTGCTCACCTATGTCCTTCATTTCCGGTAGGAAGATGCAGCCGGAAGAAGATAAACTTTCCCTCTCACTAATCTCATTTTGGGGTTATATCTAACAGTGATTCATCAAATACCTTCATAAAACCTATTCATTTTATAGCCAGCAGGGAAATCACTATCTTAGAATAATGGGTGGGTGTGATTTGTATTTCCATTTCTCTGGACTGCTTTTAACCTTCTTCTGAGATGTGATCTCCAGAACTGAAACAGTATACCAGGTAAGATCTCACCAATGACCTCCACAAGGACATTATCACTTCATTTCCTCTGTTGGTTATGCATTTCTTTATGCATCCCAGCCTTCTTCTGGCTCTATACACAGTCTTGTCACACTGTTTCACTCTCTTGAAATTTTCAGAAACTATCACCCCCAAGCCTCTCTCCTGGTCACTGCACATCAGCTTTTTTTCCCATTATCGCATATATTTCCTTTGGATTCCAATACCCCAAATGCATTACTTTGAGAGTCAAGAAGGATAAACAATTTGCTGGAAACAAACTGTACTATGTAATCTTTATGGATAGAAATCTTAATTTATTTATTTATTTTATTTTACTTATTTATTTATTTAGAATCTTTTATATACCGACATCCATTTGCACATCGCATCGGTTTACAAGTAACTTAATAACATTTAGGCAAAGCTTTTACATTGAACGGTAACTGTGAGATTAAGGAACTATAAAACAACTAAATAAACATGGCTATAATTTACAATGGGTAGAAACATTTGTTTATTTCTTTGTTTTATTTACCAATATTCTGAAACAATCATACCGGATCACAACAGCATATTAAAATTATATTAAAACATACATAACTAGCATAAAATATAAAACTAAATACATATAAAAAAACCCTAAAATCACATACATAACGCAAATTATATATAAAAAAAAATTTCACCTAGTACAAGTAAGAAATAAAAACGAAAAAAGCCTTCTCCTACCCTCGAATAAAAAAATTGCTCCTATTGAAATTATTTAAGAAGATATGATTACTCTCCAAACACCTGTTAGAAATTCCAAGAGTAAAAGTTAAGAGCAGAGTAGTAAGGATATATTACTGCATGTCTAGCCAGGATGAGAAAACAAACTGTAAAATACAGAAATAAGACTGGCTAGTAAACAGGCCGATACAGTACAGTACACTCCAATGGAGCGCACTGTTAGCCTGCTCTTGGACGCGCGTTTTCCCTTACCTCTTATTCAGTAAGGGGAGGAAAACACACATCCAACCTGCGGCACCTAATAGCGCCCTCAACATGCAAATGCATGTTGAGGGCCCTATTAGGTATGCGCACGGGATACAGTAAGTAAAATGTGCAGCCAAGCCATACATTTTGCTCTAAGGTAGGCGCTAGTTTCTGCCAGCACCAGGAAAGTGCACAGAAAAGCAGTAAAAACTGCTTTTCTGTGCACCCTCCAACTTAATATCATAGCGATATTAAGTCGGAGGTCCCGAAGGGTGTAAAAGTAAAAGAAAAAAAAATTAAATTGGGCCGGCGGCTGTCAGGCCGAAAACCGAATGCTCAATTTTGCCGGCGTCCGGTTTCCAAGCCCGTGGCTGTCAGCGGGCTCGAGAACCGATGCCGGCAAAATTGAGCGTCGGCTGTCAAACCCGCTGACAGCCGCCGCTCCAGGTCAAAAGGAGGCACTAGGGACGCGCTAGTGTCCCTAGCACCTCCTTTTGCCCATTTCTACTGCACCACTTCATTTAAATACTGCATCTTGTGCACCGGCGAGTGGCCGGTGCGCGTGCTGGGAGAGCAGACGTTTGTCCGCTCTCCCGCGTTTTTACTGAATTGGCCCGAAAGTTAGCAATACAAGAGTACTGGAAAACTTCAATTATCTGAGTATTGATTGGGTAAATGTTTTATCAGGACATACAAGGGAGGTAAAGAACCAACATGCCATCAAAATACTGCTTCATGCAGCAGTTGCTCATGAAACCAATGAGAGGGGGAATTATATTAAATCTAATTCTCAGTGGAATGTAGAACCTGGTGCAAGAGATAAAGGTAGTAAATCAACTTGGCAACAGTGAAGATAATGTAATAAATTTTGATGTAATAAAATTTGACATATTACTAGAGGGTTATTAATAAGGAAGAATATGATAAAATAAATAAATTTGATAGAAAAAGCTTACAGGAGCAATTCACAAGGTTAAAACCTTGTGGGTATGGGCACTGTTTAAAATTATAATCCTTGAGGCCCAGACAAAATATCTTCTGTACATTAAAAAAGGCTGAAGGAAAACCAAACAACTGAAGGTGAGGTTTAATAGTGTAGTGAGAGAGGCAATTAAAGCTAAAAGGGTATCAGTCATAAAATAGAAAACAGACCCAAATGAGGAAAATAGGGAAGAGCATACGCATTGGAAAGTTAGATGTAAAAAAGTAAATAAGTAGACTAAGAGATAATTTAAAAAGAAGATTGCCATAGAGGTAAAAACAAGTAATAAACATTTTCTTTAAGTCATTCAAAGTGAAAAGCCTGTGAGGAAGCCAGTTGGACTACTAGAAGACTGAGGGGTAAAAGAGGTAGTCAAGAGAGGACAAGGAAATAGCAGAAAAACTAAATTCATTCTTTGCCTCTGTGTATACTGAGTGTTGGGGGTCATACCCATAGCAGAAACATTTTTTGATGGTGATGACTCTGAAGAACTAAACAAAATCATTGTGAAGCTGGAGGATATAATAAATAAGATTGACATACTAAAGAATAACAAATCATTGGGACTGGATGAATTGGATTTCCCCCAGAGTTCTGAAGTAACTAAAACATGGAATTTACAGACCAATATCTGTAGATTTGCAACCTATCATTTTAAAAATGCCATGGTTCCAGAAGACTGGAGGGTGGCCAAAGTATTGGAAATGTTTTAAAAGGCTCAAAGGGTGAGCTAGGAAACTATAGACTGGTAAGCCTGACATCAGTGTCAAGCAAAATGGTAGAAGCTATTTTTATAAACAAAATTATTTACTACATATAGAAATGGTTTAATGGGGAAGAGTCAATATGGTTTTTGCAAAGGGAAATCTTGCCTTACCAATTTATAAGTTTTTTTTTAAGATGTAAATAAAAGTGCTGATAAAAGTGAGCCAGTTGATATAGTATATTTGGATGTTCAGAAGGCATTTGACAAAGACCCTCATAAGAGAATCTTTAAGGAATTGGGAGTTCATGGGGTCAGAGACAGTGTCCTATTGTGGACTGATAACTGGATAAAAGACAGAGAACAGAGGGTAGGATAAAATGGTCAGTATTCCAATAGAGAAAGGCCATCAGTAGAGTGCTTCAAGGGTAAGTATTAGGACTTGTGCTATTTAGCATATTCATAAATGATCTGGAGAAAGGAACAATGAATGAGGTGACCAAATTTGCAGATGTTTTGACTCATTAAAACAGCAGTGGATTGTGAAGAATTATAGAAGGACCTTGTGAGATTAGGAGACTGGGCATCTTAATGGCAGATGCAATTTAATGTGGACAAGTGCAAAGTAATGCACTCAGGCAAAAATAATCCCAACTATAAGTGTTAGGAGGCACCACCCTGGAAAAGGACCTCTGAGTGCTTGTAGATGATACCTTGATATCTTCATCTCGGTGTGTGGTAGCAGTCAAAACGGTAAATAGAATGTAAGAATTATTTGGAAAGGAATAGAAAACAAAACTAAGAATATCATAATGCCTTTGTATAGATCTATGGTGCAACTATACCTTGAGTATTATGTGCATTTCTGATCGCTCCATCTCAAAAAAGACATAGCGGACATAGAAAAGGTACAGAGAGGAGCGACAAATTGATAAAGGGGATAGGAAAGATCCTTTATGGAGAAAGACTAAACAGTTCTTTTGCTTGGAAAAAAGACAACTGAGTGGGGATATGTTTGAGATTTATATAATCATGAGTGAGGTAGAATGGGTCAATAGGGAACAATTATTTACCCTTTCTAATGACACTAGGACTAGAGGATACTTCATAAAACTAGCAACCAGTTGATTTATAACACATTGTAGGAAGTATTTTTTCTCTCTGGGGTACATTTTAAAAGACAGCGCGTGCGCGTATTTTTGTTTGCGCATCAGGCACGAACAAAAGTACGCTGGATTTTATAAGATACGCATGTAGCCGTGCGTATCTTATAAAATCCGGGGTCGGCGCGCGCAAGGGGGTGCACATTTGTGCAACTTGCGCGCGCCGAGCCCTGCGTGTGCTGCCCGTTCCCTCCGAGGCCGCTCTGAAATCGGAGCGGCCTTGGAGGGAACTTTCCTTCCACCCCCCGCACCTTCCCCTCCCTTCCTCTACCTAACCCACCCTCCTGGCCCTATCTAGACCCCTCCCTACCTTTATCTGAGAAGTTACTACTGCCTCCGGGCAGTAGTAGCTTACGCGTGCCGGCGCGGCAGGCCCCGACACAGGCTGCTGTGCCGGGGCACTTGGCCACACCCCTGGACCACCCACACGCCCCCGAACACGCTCCCAACCCTAAACCACGCCCCTGGCCACGCCCCCGAACGCCCCTTTTTGCAATCCCCAGGACTTGCGCGCGTCCCGGGGCTTGCGCGTGCCGCCAAGCCTATGCAAAATAGGCTCGGCGCACACAACCCTTTTAAAATCCAGCCCTCTGTGAACAAATCAAGCAGTACCTGAATGTAATCCACTTTGAAGTGCTGAAATCTAAATAAATAAAATAAATAAAATAGCATCTGGTGCAAGAGGACATGGTCAAGCAACTAGTGGGATTCAAAAGAGAATTGAACAAGTTTCTGAAAGAAAAGTCCTTAAACAGTTATTAGCCAGGTAGATTTGGAATAACCAGAGCTTTGCTCTGGGAATGAGATAAAAGAAATAGATCAACTATTGAGAATCTGCCAGGTATTTGTGACCTCAGTTGACTAACCACTATCAGAGATAGATTGCTGGACTCGATGGATCTTGGACTGACCCAGCGTGGCAACTCTTATGTTTGCACTTTTTTGCACTGCACCTCAACTTCCAAGGACTTGAACTTTTTTCAATCTTTCTTAGGTCACTTCTCATTTTGGCTACTCCCTCTGGAATGTCAACTTTGTTTCAGATTTAAAACTTTTCTTTTTAACCCTTCCACAGTATTGTTCACAAAAATTATAGAATGGAGTCAGGCCTATGACTGATCTCCAAAGCTCTCAACTAATCACTGCTCTCTCCTTAGAGGGAATTCCAGGGACTACTATCATCTCTGGTCTGTCATTCAATCAGTTTTTAATACAGTCTTTTACAATAGGACCCATCCTAAAGCTGCTCAGTTTATTCCTGAGCCTCTTATGTGGGACAGTATAAAATGCTTTGCTGAAATCCAAGAAATGAACTACCTTATTTTATTCCATCCTCTGATGGAATAAATACAAGTCTAGTGAGTGTTTGTTTTTAGTCTCAGCAGCTGTGATATTTCTTATTGAAAGAGCAAGACAAATGTATTAACATGTGAGTCTGCTCACAGATATAAGGTGGTACTGCAAGAATTTTTTCTTATGATGCTAACTCATTTAAATATTAATCAAATGAGAATTATGGTATTAATTTTTTGGTAAAGTCAGTGTAAAATTATGGATTTTATCTCAGTCTTAATTACACATCATCAATATATAGTTTAGTTTAGCAGAAAATTATTGAATTGTACGATTTTCCATGCATAAATTTGCTATGATGATTTACATGACTCTTCAATTCATTAATAATTTGCATACTGTTTGTAAATGCCTTCAGAAATGTAAATTTTCATGTGCACAGAGAACAAACAGAACACATTCAAATTTGCAAATGCGATTATGTGTGCATTATTTGTTGTTTTGCATTCCTTGTGTAGTACTCTGGTCCTAGAGTGATTTGGGATGGATCAATCACTTTCAGAGATACTTGAATTTTAAAGGAAACGGAAACATATTAGGGAAAGAAGGGGGGGGGGGATAAAAGGGGTGGGAGAAATGGCTGTTTTATATTGACTTCTTCATTATAGCTTTTATTTATGTTCCGAAATATGACACACATTTCTACAGAGAAACTAGAAGTTACTCTTGATAGGATGGTACTATAAATCATGGATTAAAATAAAGGTTCATTTTTGGAATATTATAGACTCCTTGTTTGCAGTGCAGTTATGTCATGGAAAAAAATGAAAAAAAAAATTAGAGTATCAAAACTTTATGGATTCTTTAACAGATAAAAATCTGATCCCAAACTGTAATATGTAATAGTTTTAGTGTTCAACACTTCATCTAGTGCGCTGGTATTTGAAAATGATTACCTTTTTTCTGCTATGGTGATGCTTCAAGCATAGCTTTCTATATTCCATTGCTGTGCATGTTAAAAGTATGGATGTCTTGCACAACTCATCTATCTTTGTCTTGCTATGATGACTGCTTCCATCCTAGGCTGTTCGCCAAACTTTCTTCTTAATTAGAAGACATGCAGTTGTAAGCATTATTCTACAAATTTTGTGCATGGCAAATCATGATAGTTGAATTATGAGAAAGGAGACAGATAGTATAGAAACTCAGTGTTCAATTTTTTATTTTTTTTTACTTCTGTTGCTACTGTTTAAAACACCATTAATAGTACAGAAGTATTTCTGTAAAACTTATAAAATTGCAGCTGTATTTGGAACATAAGAACATAAGATTTGCCATATTGGGTCAGACCAAAGGTTCATCAAGCCCAGTATCTTGTTTCCTACAGTGGCCAGGCCAGATCACAATATATACCAAGACCCAAAAGTTGCTTTTTAAATGCGAATTACAATGCATTTGCTAAAACATAAATTCATAAGCAATTGAGAATGCATGTGTGTATGTGCGAGTGTTTATGAGTGTGTGTGTGTGTATGTGTGCACGCATACACATGCACATGTGCACACAGGGGGTTTTTTTTCTGCCAGTACTTAGTACCTGCAACTTTTTATCCCCTCTGCATCATCCCCTGGGTAATAACAGGAGGAGATAAGTAGGATTAGGGAAGACTGTAGCTTTGTCTGCTTCAGTCTCCCACTTCTCTCTTATTCTCTGCAGGTTGCTGTCTGGGAGAGAAGGGACTGAATGGAACAGGAAGCAGAGCTTTGTTCTCTGCAGAGCACTGGGCATTAGAGTGAAAGCATATCTCCAAAGCACTTAGTAATTGTCCATATTGTAAACCATTCTGTATAATGCAATTTTAGTTTCTGTTGTTTGCACTATTATATATTTTTTTCGTCTCTGTTTTCTTCTTTTAACCACGTGAAGTATTACTTTGCCTGACAAAAATTAACAATGGGGCCTGCTTTGGTCTGCTTGCACCATTAGTAATAGATACATCAGTGGAACAGGAGCAACCAAGGATTTTTCCTACGCTGTGAAGAAATGTTCAAGAATCAAGAAAGTAAGAGGGTCCTAGGTTGGGAAGGGAAGGGGGATTGGTTGAAGATCTGACTCTGACATTTATTTTATTGTTTAGTATTTTGTTTTGATAACTGAAAAGAAATACAAATATGAAGAAAATAAATATAAAAATGAAAAAAAAAAAGGTTAGTGAACACTCCTGAAATGACAGCAGATAAAGACCTGTTAGTCTTTCTAGTTATCAACCATCTTAGGCCTGGATTCACCATTCTTTCACAGAATGGTGAAGCCTGCGAAAACGGGGGGTGGGGGGCGAAAGGGGGGGCAGGCCTGCGAAAGCCCGCAGCCTTCGCACCATTGTGGTGCGCCGGCTACCGGCTTTTGCACCGAATAGTGACACCATAAAAGGTGTAGTTATTCGGCGCGCTACTGCTGACGATAATGTTAGTAACATTATCGCCAGCAGCAAAAACACTGCTGACTCCGCCCCTCCCCCGACTCCTCCCCTCCCCTCCCGACCCCTCCCCTTTCCCTAATTTGCATCATACCACGTGCGGGCCCTAATGCACGCGATAAGGGTTTAGAAAATAACCCCCTTAGGTAGATAAGTACACAAATTTCCTTTGAACCTACCACCACCTGTTCTCCCCAGTATCCTCTACCTGACTCTTCATCCTTGCTCCCAACAGCCCCCTCCACAGCTACCTCAACCTGGTTCCACTGTTTTCTTCTTCCTGATAACACCAACCCCTAACCAATATGGTCTCTATCTGACCCAAGCATTTACAATTGTCATGGCTTTTGTTGCACTATCTCTGCCAGTCCAGACAGCAACCATCTTCCCTGTGAAAAATTATCTTCTCATGGTAACTCTACACTCCCTTCCCTGCTACTTTACATCACAACGCCCCTCAGCCTGAATTTTCCCCTTAATGGAATGCTTCACTCTCCCTCATCAAAACCTGTAAATGAGGGTTTCTTAACTGTGGGGTGGGATTCACGGGAGTCTGTGAACCAGAAGGAAGACATTTTGTGTGTGTATGTTTTTATGTTTATATTTTACTGTATGTTTTTATGTTTATATTTTACTGAAGAGAGGGTGCATAGTTTTTATCAGATTCTCAACATCTCCTCTGAGGATGTTGTAAGGTGTTGGATTTTCTGGCTAACATCTTACAATGAAACTTTACTATCCTTTGTGAGATGGGGATGGTAACTTTTAAACAGCTGTGTGGGCGTAAATGTACATGTGTATTTCGACTCACGCAAATGAGTCGAAATACACTATATAGCATAAGCATGTATATGCGCATATGATATATAATTGGCTGTACATGCATACCTGTGCGGGCAATTTTGTATGGATCAGCGCTTGTGCACACCAATGCTGGCTCTA
Source organism: Rhinatrema bivittatum (assembly GCF_901001135.1). Taxonomy (NCBI): domain Eukaryota; kingdom Metazoa; phylum Chordata; class Amphibia; order Gymnophiona; family Rhinatrematidae; genus Rhinatrema; species Rhinatrema bivittatum. The sequence goes on along the minus strand of NW_021820847.1, from coordinate 75,240 downwards.
CCGTGTGAGGGGATTTTATTCGATACATGCACCGATGCAATTACCAATTTCCTCAGTCCATTACCCCCACCCCTGTCACAAAGAAACATACACATACCCCACAGCCTCACAACCTGATCTTAGCAATGGAGACACATGACACAGCCTTCTACTTTCTAACATGCCATTCTTATAACCAAACACCTTTTCCTCCCCTTCATCCTCCCCTCCCTCTTTCTCACCACCTTGACAGAGATGCACACACACTGATTGTACATGTGTTTCAAAAGTAATATAAACAATGATACATAATTATGATTACAATAATATGTTTCTTCCTCTCTTTTCTTACACTTTCATTGTAAAAATGTATTTATTTTATTTATTTAGATTTATAATATAAAGAATGATACATAATAATGATAACAATAATAATTTTTTCCTCTTTTCTTCTACTTTCATTGTAATAATTTATTTATTTATATATTTATATATTTAGATTTATAATATATATAATAATGATAATAATGATTTATATTCCACTTTTTGTCACTTCAAAGCAGATTACATTCAGGTTGTAATCCGCTTTGACGTACCAAAAGGTGTAATATAAATCTAAATAAAAAATAAATAAATGATTAAAATGAAAATGTAAGAAAGAGAGGAAGGAAGGTATTACAAGACAATAAAAACAGTTAAGGATAATTACAGGTTACAGAATATATACAAACTACAGAAAGCATATACACCCTTGCTTGCTCACAGCCCCTAACGGCCATACACACTTGGGGGTAGATTTTCAAATAGCGCGATTTGGCGTACTTTTGTTGGCGCATCAGGCGCCAACAAAAGTACGCTGGATTTTAGTAGATACGCGCGTAGCCACGCGTATCCGCAGGAGGTCGTTCCGGACCCCCGCTGGACTTTTGGCAAGTCTTGTGGGGGTCAGGAGGCCCCCCCAAGCTGGCCAAAAGTTCCTGGGAGTCCAGCGGGGTTCAGGAAGCGATTTCTTGCCGCGAATCGTTTTCCGTACGTAAAATGGCGCCGGCAGGAGATCGACTGCAGGAGGTCGTTCAGCGGGGGTTCCGTACGGAAAACGATTTGCGGCAAGAAATCGCTTCCTGAACCCCGCTGGACTCCCAGGAACTTTTGGCCAGCTTGGGGGGGGCCTCCTGACCCCCACAAGACTTGCCAAAAGTCCAGCGGGGGTCCGGAACGACCTCCTGCATCGAATCATTTTTGTCTATGGCCGCCGCCATTTTGCGGAGGCCATTTTGCAAAATGGTGCCGGCTGAAGACAACAGGATTCAATTGAGGGGGCCGTTCCGGACCGCCGCCGTTCTGGACCACCGCTGGATCCCCAGGTTATTTAAAGCATTTGGGGGGGGGGGTTCGGGAGGGTGGGGGATTTAATTTAAAGGGTCGGGGGTGGGTTTTAGGGGGTTTTAGTGTGTTGGCTCACAATTTTAACAATTTTCACGATAGTTTACACACCCAAACGGCAACAATACGATTCCCTCCCCCTTCCAGCCGAAATCGATCGTTAAGATGATCGAGGACACGATTCACATCTCTAATATTAATGTTAAAATCAAACTGCCTAATTTGTTCCTAACAATCAGGTTTAACTTACACACCTAGTTTATTATTTTAAATTGTTACCGTACTATGATGGCACACGAGTAATTTGTAATCTATACCACCCATATTTCTCTTTATTGTGCCCTTCTGTAAACCGTTGTGATGGTATTTAACTTAACAATGGTATAGAAAATTTTTTAAATAAAATAAATAAAATAAACACACACATTCAAATAAAACAAACTATTTTTTAAATTATTATTTAATAACCTAGCACCAATTATTTTAATATGCAACATTCTGCAGTGAAATTTCAATAGGTATCAGCTTGTAAAACATACTTCTTTTGCAGAAGAGAGATGTATTTGGAATCTTTGGGGTGTGAGGCTTTAAAATGGGTCTGGGATGTTAACTGTACACCTGGACATGTTGTGCATTTGGAGACATATTTCCTGCAAAAAGAGAATTAGGATTCTAATTTAGAGTACATACAAACTGACACAATAATAACATAAATGTTGTTAACAGAGAACACTGGACATACCCCAAACAGATGAAATCATACTTTGCCTTCATTCTGTGCACTGCCACTTGTTAGTTTGATCTGTATCTTGTTTACAATTCACAGAAGATATGCTGAAGATGCAAGCTAAATGAGAGTACATTTTTATTTGTTTCTTTGTCAGCATTAGGTAATTGCTTCCTTGTGAACTATTTGTCAGACTTCATGACAATCAACCAATCAATCTGCTTGCAGAAAGCAGCTGGAGCATTGTTTAGAGGAAACAAAGATAACTCTGTTATTGACAAAGGAAAACAGTGGAAAAATATTTTAAATGGAAATCATGTGAATGAACTGAAAAATTAATGATTTTATTGAAAATGTACTTTTTTATTGTGTTGAGACTTTGTGTTATATTTTAATTGTGAATACTTAAAAGATGATATGTTATCTTGATTCAGAACATGATAACCCTTTATCTGCAGAAGACAAAATGCTTTCTTTATAATAGCTGTTGACAATCAAAATTTACCTCACTTGAGTTTGTGCTGAATTTAGAAAGATTGATTCTGCAGTGACTGAATTCTAAAAGCCTAGCTATACCAGAAAAATTGTAGAGTTTAATCCAATACAGACAAAACAGTCCCTTTATTCTTAAATTTGGAGCTATGAAATTCAAATTATTGTTCATGGCATTATTTACAAACTTTTAGGGTCATTTATCAAGCCAAGATAAAGTTTTGCGGTGCGCTAAATGTATTAGTACCCAGATGGCATGCTGAATTTCAATTTCTGGGCCAGATTCATTAAGACTTTTCTCCTAGTTTGTGCCTATAGGAAAAATCCTTAGTGAATCAAGTCCTCTGATTATCTGTAGCTTATTCCATCCTTTACGTTGGAGTCCTTCAATTGGAATCCTGACAATTATGCAGTTCCTTTATGGGGGTTTTTCCCAGGTTCCAGAAGCCACCTGTGTTTTATGTCCTGTGTTCCACTATATTGGAGCCTATCTTTTCCATGTGAGAGGAACAAGAAGAGATGGTTGTGGGATATGCCCTTCAACATGTCTCAGGGAAAAATGTTATGCAGATCAAAGTTTGCAATTTACTGTAAAGGTGTTTATAAAGTTTGGCCAGCTGTGATATGGCCTGCAATTGGCTTTGCTTACCCTCAAATGCACCAACCATTTCCAATTGGCCTCGATCTCGATTACTGAGGGTCTATCATGTAGCCAGAACACTGCTGTCATGCCTTCCATAGGTGCACGTGTGCATGCACACAACCCAGTATACTAAATTGGTTCCTTGGTAGGAACCATAGCCTCGGCCCCTTCTAATGATGTTTCCACAGCAGAATATTTAGACTCCAGTCATGCTCCCCACTGGTACCTCAGTAACGGATCTCCTGCCTTGTGTGCAGTATGTGTTGCCTCAGTGTTTCCTGCTTCCTTTCCTCATCCAGTCTTGCTTCATCCAGCCTAGTCTCGTCCTGCCTTCCTTATCCTTGCTCTGCACCCTTCCAGTCCTTCTGCTTGCTCACTTGGATCTGACCTTGGTTACTGACTTTGACTATTCTTTTGCTGCTTGGACCTAACCCTCGGCCTGCCCCTAGTTTCTGTCTGTTTGCTGCCTGCCCTGATCTAGCCCATCATTGGATATTCTTATTCTGACTGTCCCTAGAGACATTTTGCCTAAGTCCTGCTGGGCCCTGGAACCTAAGGGTTTAACCTGCAGGGAACAGGGCTGGTATAGGATAAGCTCCAGCTCAGTTCCATAGAAGGGTGTGTTCACCAGCTGTCAGCATGGGCCTAGTAGGTTTGCCTGTTAGGTTTTGACAACCATGCCACAACACAAAGGCTCACCGACTATGACAGCATTTTTGTGAACTGGACATGGGAGTACATATCAACTGGGGCTTAAAGAACTCCCAATTGTTGATAACACTTCCATGTGCTGGTACAATGTTTAAGTGCATGGGTTCATGTTAACTTCCCATTGCAAAGTTGGAACATCTCTCTGGTGTCCTTCAGAGTAAGAGTAAGTTTTAATAATGTTCAGAATTCCTCTTTTTTTCTGTAGTGTTCCCTGCTGCTAGTATGGGGTGTTATTTCAGATGGGACCAAGCCCTCCTTTGTCTGGGGTGAGCCTCACAGCTAGTCAGTGGAAGGGGCAGTAAGGCTCATTGTTCCCCACTCCTTTGGGTAGAAGAAACCTCTTTGTCTGGGGTCTTCCTTCTGGACACCTGGTTTGGGGTTACTTATGAAATACATGTGGTTAAAATGTGGGATGGCCCCTGCTATCCCATAAAGTTTATGGTTCTTTCCCATGTTTGTGAAATAATATGTAAATCCTTGAGTCTAAGCTGGTCATAAGCTCCACTTGGATTAGAACTCCCCCATGGGGATAGACCCATATTTTGTAACATCAGTTGTCATAATTGTGTGTTTAATCTTTGCCTCTGAAAAATCTGTGGACATATCAAGTCACCACATTTTTTGGGAGGGGAGAAGAGTGAAGAACCTATGGAATCTCCACCAGATATCTCAAGTTCCCAGCCTTTGGATAGACAGCTGCAGAGGGATAATACTTTGTGATCAGCATCTCCCCCAGAGATTGTCTGGAACTGGAAGCCCATTAGGCACAAATGAGGGGGGGGGAGGGGGCTAGTCTAGGTGAGGTTAGGACAGATGTAGTTTGATTTCAGAAGGGAAGTATATGTATAATGTGTACAACCTGATTCAGGCCCCCAGTCTGAAATAGGTAAAGAGAAGCATATGCCTTTCCAGTTCCTTTAATAAGACTGGAAGGAAGAGGGCTAGTAGGAACAAGCTTATACAATTGTTTCTGCTTTTCTACATTTTTTATCTGTTCCATTCCTGGCAGGCTGTGTCCTTTGCCCTGTGTGGTCATGGGTGATGACACACCTTGACGACCAGCATAAGAGGAGGTTGCAGCATCCAGCTGTGAGAAAAGATCCCGATTCAAGATTTTTTCAAGTTTTATATTTTTCCATCTTTTGGGGTAAAGGAGAATTTTTTGCCTCCTTCTTTTCCCTGAATTGGAGACATTAGTAATTGCTTCCAGTATAGGCATTTCCTCCTGAGAGGCTAGAATCTATTTGTTGACGAGAAACCATCAAGGGAGAAAAAACATCTGGAGACACCCAATGGACACTGCCAGGTGAAACACAGGATTCAACATGAACCTCAGGTACTGTGGTAGGGGAACCAGTCAGAGTCAGGGCAATCACCCAGCCACCTTGGGGAAATTGTTGTTCCACACCATGGAGGATAAGTTAACCCCAACCCTTTGCCTGGAGAGACAGATCCACATAGTTAGAGAGCATTCAGATCCTGGTTTATGTAAATCTGGGGACACTAGAAGTAACTGGATATGTTATGTTTTGCACCTATTGATTCTTTTAAGATGTATTACAGTAAACTTTGTGTCGAACATCCATCCAGTTGGTCCTGCCTGGTTTGTAAGTATATCTTTACCAAACAGCTATAGTAACACAAACACAGGGAATATCATTACTGCCTGAGCCAAGACGGTCTGCTTTCACTCCTTAGAAAGAACCAACACTCTGAAGACAAAGGAGAGGGGAATGAAAAGTGTGAAGCTAGACCCATTTATAAATTATTTTGCACGCTCTTGGAAACAATGAAAATCCAGAACAAAGGGTTACACAAGTTTCCTCACAGACTTGGGGGGGGGGGGGGGGATGTCCTTAGGAATGAGGAGGAGAATTTTTAGAGGAGTTGTGGTTTGCTACTGCTATCTCTGTGATCTGTTCCTGCTCCAGCGGGAAGTCACCCCCTCACTGAACAATATGGATTCATGGATTTAAAAAAATGTGTAATTAAATAAATTAATAATGATAATAGGAAGAGCAGGATAAAGAGCTGCTTTTCCCAACTGCTAGCAGAGGGTAGGGTCAGCAGTGACTTGTACCAGAAAAGAGATTTCTTTTCCCTTTGTTTAGGAAATCTTTTCCAGTTTTTAGGAGGAATCCTTTTTGACCGTCAAATTCCTGCCCACTTAAGGAAGGAGAGGATTTTATGACTTTCCTGTCGCAAGGAAAAGACACTGACTTAGTGCATAGGCATTTGAAAAGAGCAAGGCACTTGAGATTTGTTTTCCTGTATCAAGATATGTTTTCTTTTTTTTTTTTTTACATTCCTTTTGTGATTTGAACTTTGAAAGATTTTTCTCAGTTGCAATAAATCATTATTTGAACACCATTTCAAGTGTCCAGCTTGATTCTTTCTAATCCTAGGGAGTACAAGCCAAGACATACAAGAGTGAGCACAATTGAGAGAGCAGGAAACTGTTCAAGGACCCCTGAAGATTGTCCTCCTTCCTCTGTCACCCTGGGTGGCTGAAGGAATGTGCAGACATGTGGAGAGGGAGAGCAGGGTAAGAGTGGGTGCCCCTGCATTCTGGTAAATCCCTCTAGAGGGAGGTTACATACATAAATCTGTTGTTAAATCTCTACAGGACGTGGGGTTTGGGCACATGCACTCTAATCCTCTGCTGCTGGAAAGAAGAGTGGATTTAGAAGCTGGGCTGTGGGAGCTAAAGCCTAGAAGGCTTGCAGTGTCTTCCATAATCCTCGGCTGGAGCTTCTGGCAGAAAAAATGCATATGAACCTTCTCATCCCCCGCTGTTAAAAAGAGAAGAGGCTGTGGAAGCTCAAACCTAGATGACTCACAATGCTCTCTTTTGGGGCTGCTAGGAGAAGTGTGCAAATAAGCCTTCAGGTCCTCTGCTGCTACAAAGATTGTGGAGGCAGTGAAAACTGTAATCTACATGGCTTGCAGTGTCCTCTGGAATCTTCTTCTGGTGTAAAGGGGGGCACCCAAAATAATAAATAAATAAGTAAGTAAGTAAGTAAGTAAGTAAATAAATAAATACATAGATAAATACATATAAAATTAAATACAACTTTCCCAAGGCTTGAGGCTTAAAGGGTACAATCCAGAGGAGTTCCCTGAAGTAACTGAGCCCAAGACAAAGACAGCAGGAACACAGGGGTAAGTACCAGCTCCCTGCATGAGTATAAAAGACTGTCAGAGGCTAGAGGCCCAGTGGTGTGGATGATCAGCAGCAGCAATGATAGTAGAGAACCACAAAAAGAGCAGAAGGCCAGTGATTCAAGATGATTTAAGCTGCCATGAAAGCTAACCCCAGTCCCTGATGTCAACCAGTCTTGTTGAAAGCCCTGGGAGAGGAGGAAGAGCCAAAATAACCGCGAGACAGAGTTCATGTGATGGGATCTGAGATAGAGACAGTGATGTCTTAAAGGCCCCACCCCCACCACCCATGGTAGTGATCTCAGCATGAAGAAAAAAAAAACAAACCATGTTGTGGCAAAGTCAGTACACCGCGTTGATTAGGGCCTTATCAAATGAGAAGGAAGGGCCCCTGTGAAGAAAGAGCCAGGCTTCACGGCAAAGACCCAAGCAGTGTTGGGGAAGGCCCAAAGGCCTATCGGGGCAATGACAAAGTGAGGGGGCCACGATGCTAAGGCAGGGCACAGGCGTGTGGTGAGAGGAGGTGGCCGGTGAAGAGAGAGCAGTGCTGGGTCATTGTGGGCACTGGCTCTCTCAGTGTGAATCCAGGCGTGAAAAAAAGAAGCCACAACCATAGAGAGAGAAAGCACAAAGAAAAAGACTTCAAAGAAAGCGGCATCAGGCTACCCAGGCACCAGAGCAAGTGTAGAAGAGGGGTTGTTCCAGCAGAAGAGGCAGCAGCAGCAGCGCGTCGGAAGGGGAGCATTGGAGGAAATGCGGGAGGAAATATCTTACTGGCAGTGGTCAGCTGGGATAGCGATCACTACCACTGCTGGCAGCGACTTCCTCCCGTGACCAGAGCCACAGAGAGAGAGAGAAAGGAAAGTCGCAAAGAGGGAGAAAAAAAAAGAAAGAACAGCAAGAAGAGGACGGGGGGCCATGTGAGCAGTACGACGTTGGATCGCTGCAACGGCTGGGCCCACCTGCTTCTCACTCTGCCGCTGCCGTCCCTTACTGTTGTGGTGAACTCAGAACCGGCCAAACTGTGAGTTTAATTTAAAAGGTGGAGTTGAGTTCAGAGGGACTGGAGAAAATCCAGATTCTGTGGTCCCAGCTGTTCTGTGGTACTCTGATGTCAGCAGGATCCACAGAGACAGAAGAGGGAGCGCTGCCCATTTTATTAAAAATAAAATAAATGAAGCAAGAATTAAATAAACATATATAGAAACGTAGAAACATAGAAATGATGGCAGAAGAGAACCGGCGATCCATCCAGTCTGCCCAGCAAGCTTCCCATGGTAGTATCTGCCGTGCCGTGCAGATTACCCCTTATGTATCAGTCAGTGCTGCTTCACGTGCTTTGTTTCTGGACTTGGCCATAGAGGCAGTCCTGTGATTTCTTTTTAATGTCTGAGCATCAGTACCCCAGACTGATAAAAAGGTCAAGACTCGTGTTGGTTGTCCCTGAATGTAAATTTCTCTTTCCTTTGAAGCAGAGAACGATGTTGCAGTTGCATAAAAAGCATTAAGGCTTATTGGTTAAGGGTAGTAATCCCATGCTTCTGTTAAAGGTAGTTCCCACTGCACTGTGCTGGTTATCCCCATGCTCATCATTTCTGCAGACCATAAAAGCCAGGGCCCTCCAAGGTTACTGTCTAAATCCAATTTCTCTTTTCCCCTGCCGTAGAAGCAGAAAACAATATTAGAGTTGCATCAAAAGTATCAAGGTTTATTTGGTTATGGGTAGTAACCGCCATACCAGCAAGTTACCCCCATGCTCACTTTCTTCATTTCCTTTAAGACTTGGCCATAGAAGTAGTCCTGTGCTTTTTCCCTTATGTCCAAGTAACAGTATCCCAGACCATGGAAGTCAGGTCCCTCTTATCCCCTGCCATTTAAGTGGGGAATAATGTTGAAGTTGCATTAAAATGTAAACACGATATCACCTCCGGTCAATCCTCTATTGATTTTCCTAACGTTTTTCAAAAATGAAAAAATCCCTCAACATTGAAAAACAATCTATAAAATACAATTGTTTATCCACCGAAAGGGAAAAAAAATTTTTAGGAGAAGAAGAGGAAGGTTTCATACAATTTCATATTATCGCATCCAGCAATGTATGGCAATTTTTAATCATAAACTGACCTTCTCCAACCCGTGAATATTTTTTCTATTTTTAAACGTGATTGAATTTTGTGAATAGTGACTTAAAACTTTTTCTTGAAATTATTTCTACCCACAATTGGGCTTTTTTATGAACTTCTTCAAACTTCTTCACAAAGCACCAAACAATTCTCAATAACGCCGACACACAATTTTCTCATACACAATCTTACTGCAGGGAACTTATTTTTATTTATTTATTTATTTAACTTTTTTATATACCAACATTCAAGACGGTGGTCCCATCATGCTGGTTCACAAGAAACAGGGGTGTAATTATAATAAACTTTACCATTTAAACATTTAAACAATTACCATTTAAACAATAGTGCAGAAAAGCAGTTACATATAACAAGGAAAACAATAACTTGGAATGAGAAGGGAAATGGAGATCAGATAGTTATATATAAGTATAAATAACATTGTAAGAGGTGGCTATTAACGCTAATGCTAGCGGAGCGTGTTGAAAGAAGGAAGTTAGATGGAATTGGAGTTAGGAAAGGCCTGCGTGAACAGCCACGTCTTGAGTCTTTTCTTGAATGTTGAGATGTTGGGTTCCATTCTAAGATCCGGGGGAATGGAGTTCCATAATGTTGGACCGGCTGTGGAGAATGCCCGATCTCTGAGCGTGATGTGTCTGGTAGTCTTGGCTGGAGGTACTTGAAGTGATCCTTTGTAAGCATCTCTTTTCGGTCTTGTGGAATGGTGTAATTGGAGGGGGATATGTAGATCGATTGGGGCTAATTGATGGATGTTTTTGAAAATGGTGAGAATGGCCTTGTAGATTATTCTGAAGTGGATGGGCAGCCAAAGGAGGTCCATCAAGATAGGTGTTATGTGTTCTCTTCTCCTGGTGTTGGTGAGTATACGGGCGGAGGCGTTTTGGACCATTTGTAATGGTTTGGTGTGTGATGAAGGGAGACCAAGCATGATGGTGTTACAATAGTCCCTGTCACTTATCTGTGCACGCTCTAGATCTCAAGTCCATGTCCATATCCCAACAAGGCCTCGTTTTGAATCGTTGATTCTTCATCAGGGGACAGTTGTTCTAGTCCGGAGTCTGAAAATGTTTGGCGTCTTCACACACTTTAAACCGCCAAGCTAATGGTCACCATTTTAATTTCAATTAAAAGCATGCATTAAAAGCATCAAAGCATATTGGTTAAGGATAGTAATCTCCATGCCTTCTGCTAAGGAGAGTAACTGCCATGCCAGCAAGTTACCTCCCTGCATGCTTATCTCATTTCTGTCTTGTAGCCTTTAGAGATCCACAGTGTTTATCCCATGCCCCTTTGAATTCTTTGACTGTTTTCATCCCCACCACCTCCTCTGAAAGGGCATTTCAGGCCTCCGCCACCCTCTCTGTGATGAAATATTTCCTGGTGTTAGTTTTGAGTCATCGCCCCTGGAGTTTAATTTTATGACCCCTAGTTCTATTGTTTTATTTCCAATGGAAAAGTTTCAAAATCTATACATCATTGAAACCTTTTAGGTATCTGAAGGTCTGTATCATTTCACCCCTGCATATTCTCTCTTCCAGGGTATACATATTCAGATATTTCAGCCTCTCCTCATAGGTCTTCTGATTAAGATGACACACCATTTTTGTCACCTTTCTTTGGACTGCCTCCATCCTGTCTCTATCCTTTTTGAGATATGGGCTCCAGAACTGAACACACTAGTCCAGGTGAGGCCTCACCAAGACCTGTTCAAGGGCACCATCACCTCCTTTTTCTTACAGGTTATTCCTCTCTCTATGCAGCCCAGTATTCTTCTGGCTTTAGCTATCACTTTGAACATTGCTACGCCATCTTCAGATCACCAGACACTAAGACACTATCACCCCAAGATCCCTCTCTTGGTCTGTGCACACCAGTCTTTCATCCCTCATCACATATCACTCTTTTGGATTACCACATCCCAGATGCATGACTCTGCATTTCTTGGCATTCAATCCCAGCTGCCAAATTTTTGACCACTCTACCAGCTTTCTTAAATCTATTTTCATTCTCTCTACTCCTTCAGGCAAGTCTACTCTTTTGCAGATCTTAGTACCATCCGCAAATAGACATACTTTACCTTCTATCCCTTTCACAATGTCGCTCACAAAGAAATTGAACAGAATTGGTCCCATCACTGATCCTTGTGGCACTCTGCTTAACACAACACTCTCTTCAGAATAGGTTCCATTACACTCTGTCTCCTATCAGTTAACCAGTTTGGCACTCACTCTCAAGCTTCACATTTTATTCACAAGTCTCCTATGCGGAACCTTATCAAAAGCTTTGCTGAAATCCAGGTAGATGATATCAAGCACTCTTCCTTGATCCATTCTCTAGTCACCCAATCAAAAAATCAATCAGATTTGTCTGACAGTAGCTTCACCTGGTTAATCCATGCTGTCTCAGGTCCATCAACCCACCAGATTTTAGATAGTTCATTATCCATTCCTTCAGCATCTCCATTAAATTTCCCACCACCGATGTGAGACTAACCGGCCTGTAGTTTCCAGCCTCCTCACTGCTACTAGTCTTGTGAGGCAGGACCACTACCACTATTTTCCAATCCCACAGCACCACTCCTGTTTTCAGGGATCTATTGAAATGAAAAGATCCTTCAGTGGACCTGCCAGCACATCTCTGAGCTCCCTCGGGTCCCATGGCCTTGTCCACTTTCAGTTTGCTTAGCTCTTCCCATATATTCTGTTCCGTAAACAAAGTTTCTCTACTCCATTCCCTTCTATGATCTTGTCTACAAGCAATGGTCCTTCTCCAGGGTCTTCTTTAGTGAACACTAAAGTGAAGTATTTGTTTAATATTTCTGCCATTTCTTTATCTCTCTCCATACATTTTTCGTTGTCACCATTCAATTTCACTATACGACTACGGAACCTTTCTTCTTTCTCTGATATATCTGACAAATGTTTTGTCACCTCACTTTACTTCTTTGGCAATCTTTTCTTCTGCTTGACATTTTGCTTACCTGATTTCTTTCTTCATGTCCCTCAGCTTTACCAGGTATTCCTCCCTCTGTTCCTCTTTTTGGGATTTTTTATACTTTTTGAACGCTGTTCTTTTTGCCTTTATTTTTTCAGCCGTTTCTTTTGAGAACCAAATTGGTTTCTTTTTCCTCTTACTTTTGTTTACTTTTCTAACATATAGATTTGTTGCTTTTGTAATAGCTCCTTTAAGTTTGGCCTACTGTTTTTCCATCTCACCCATTTTTTCTCAGGCTTCCAGTTCTTCCTCTAGGAACATTCACATTTTGACAAAGTCTGTATTTGTAAAATTCAAAACTTGGGTCTTTGTGCATATTCTCTGTATCCTGTTTGCAATATCAAACCATACCGACTGATGGTAACTGGTGCTCAGTTGGGCACCTACCCCAACATTTGAGACATTATCCGTATTTGAGAGCACCAGGTAAAGTATCACACCCTCCCTTGTGGGTTTCATTACCATTTGTTTGAACAAAGCCCTTTGAAAAGCATCCACATCTGGCAGATTAAAATCTCCAACTAGCAACACTTCTCCCTTCTTACCCACCTTTTGAATGTCTTTAACCAGATCTCTGTCCAGTTCTTCTGTTTGAGATGGAGGGCTGTAGACCACTTTAATGTAAATGGAAGTACCATCTTCTTTTTTTAGGATAGCCATTAATGCTTTTTCCCTACCCCACATCACTTGCATTTCAGTTGCTTGGATATTGTTTCTGACATAAAGAGCTACTCCTCCAACATTTCTATACTCTATGTCCTTCCTAAACAAGTTATAGCCAGGGATGGCCATATCCAAACCATGAGATTCAGTGAACCATATCTCTGTAACAATAACAATATCCAAATCCGCTTCTACCATTAGAGCCTGCAGGTCTGGGATTTTATTGTACAGACTACGGGTATCTGTGTTCATAGTTTTCCAGCTTCTCTCCTTGGACATCCTTTTTGCCCTGTTCAGCTGATTTTTGTTAATTTCTTCACCCACTTCTTGGAGATGTTAGGGTGATATTTCAATTTCCTCTTGCCACCCTCATCCTCTAGTTTAAATGCCTTAAGGTATATGATTTGAATTTTTCACTTAGGATCTTTTTCCTGCCACAGACAGATGAAAGCCATATTTGACATAGAGCCTTTTAATGTTCAATACTCGACCCTAGCCCCCAATATATCCAAACCTTTCTTCTTTATACCAGGTTTTCAGCCATGCATTGAAATTATTTATATGGCTTAGCCTGTCCTTCCCATTTTGATGAATAGGTAACACTTCTGAAAAGGCAATACTCTTTACCATGTGCCTAATCTGTTTGCTCAGAGTCTGGAAATCTCTCTGTGCAGCTTGGATGTTGTTTCTAGCACGGAATTTAGAGCGGCTTATTTTAGTAAAATATTGTCTCATGCTAAAATTTGTTAAAGAGAAGTGTGAGCCAATGTATAACTGCGGGTTTTGAGAAAGAACCCTGAGAATAAAGGTCAATTTAGCAGTAGTTGACAACAACAAGTAGATAGAAAATCAGAAAAAAATAACTGTAGACCTAGAAGTTTTGAGCCAAAGTAAGTGTGTCCCAAAACCATCTTAACCATATTACTTGCAAGGGTCCCAATACAGATCCCTGAGGCACTCCACTGCCCACTCCTTTCCAATGAGAAAATTGTCCATGTAATCCTACACTCTGTTTCCTGTCTTTTAGCCAGTTTTTAATCCACGAAAGGACATCACCACCTATCCTATGACTTTTTACTTTTCCTAGAAGCCTCTCATGAGGAACCTTATCAAACACCTTCTGAAAATCCAAGTACACTACATCTACAGGTTCAACTTTATCCACATGTTTATTAACTCCTTCAAAAAAGTGAAGCAGATTTGTGAGGCAAGACTTGCCCTGGGTAAAGCCATGCTGACTTTGTTCCATTAAGCCATGTCTTTCTATATGTTCTGTGAATTTGATGCTTAGAACACTTTCCACTATTTTTCCCGGCACTGAAGTCAGGCTAACCAATCTGTAGTTTCCTGGATCGTCCCTGGAGCCCTTTTTAAATATTGGAGTTATATTAGCTAACCTCCAGTCTTCAGGTACAATGGAAGATTTTAATGATAGGTTACAAATTTTACAAATAGGTTTGAAATTTCATTTTTTAGTTCCTTCAGAACCCTGGGGTATATACCATCGGGCCCAGGTGATTTACTACTCTTCAGTTTATCAATCAGGCCTACCACATCTTCTAGGTTCACTGTGATTTGGTTCAGTCCATCTGAATCATTACCCATGAAAATCTTCTCCGAAATGGGTATCTCCCCAACATACTCTTTAGTAAACACCGAAGGAAAGAAATCATTTAATCTGTCCGTGATGGCCTTATCTTCTCTAAGTGCTCCTTTAACCCCTCGATCATCTAACAGTCCAACTGACTCCCTCTCAGGCTTTCTGCTTCGGATATATTTTAAAAAGTTTTTACTGTGAGTTTTTGCCTCTACGGCCAACTTCATTTCAAATTCTCTCTTAGACTTATCAATGTCTTACATTTAACTTGCCAACACTTATGCATTATCCTATTTTCTTCCGTTGGATGCTTCTTCCAATTTTTGAATGAAGATCTTTTGGCTAAAATAGCTTCTTTCACCTCCCCTTTTAACCATGCTGGTAATCGTTTTTCCTTCTTTCCACCTTTTTTAATGTGTGGAATACATCTGGACTGTCCTTCTAAGGTTGTATTTTTTAACATTGACCACACTTCTTGCACACATTTTACCTTTGTAGCTGCTCCTTTCAGTTTTTTTCTTACAATTTTTCTCATTTATCAAAGTTTCCCTTTTGAAAATTTAGCACGAGAGCCGTGGATTTGCTTACTGTCCCCCTTCCAGTCATTAATTCAAATTTGATCATATTCTGATCACTATTGCCAAGTGGCCCCATCACCATTACCTCTCTCACCAAATCCTGTTCTCCACTGAGAATTAGATCTAAAATTGCACCCTCTCTTGTTGGTTCCTGAACCATTTGCTCCATAGAAATCTAATTTATTCCATCCAGGAACTTCTATTCTCTAGCATGTACCTATGATTACATTTACCCGGTCGATATTGGGGTATTGAAATCTCCCTTTATTACCGCACTCCCAATTTGGTTAGCTTCCCTAATTTCTCTTAGCATTTCACTATCAGTTTCACCATCTTGACCAAATGGACGGTAGTATACTCCTATCACTATAGTCTTCCCCGACATACAAGGGATTTCTACCCATAAAGATTCAATGTGCAATTAGTCTCATGCAGGATGTTTATCCGTTGGACTCTTATGCCATCCCGGTTAAGTAATATCTGTACCATCCCGGTTAAAGTAATATCAGTTCTGACTTAAAAAGTCATTTGTATTATTCAATCCCTACTTGCTCAATTGAATGTATTGATTCTGAAACTTGGGTCACTATAAAATAGAGTAGGGCATATTTAAACTGTATGTTTCATTGTCAAATAATATCAATAAACTTACTGCCTAGTCATTCACAACTACTTTCTTAGGAGCAGATTAGAAAAGCCTACACGCCGGGCCTATTTTCCAAAGGCCCAGCAGCACACGTTAGCCCCGGGATGCATGTATGTTCCGGGGCTTGAAAAAATGGGTGGGGAGGGGCAGGGTGGTCCGGGGGCGTGACCAGAGGCCTCTGCTAGGTCGCTGGGCTGGGGGATAGCGAGTCAGCACTTGGCCGGAATGTGCAAGTTATGCCTGCCTCTGGCAGGCGTAACTTCTGCAACAAAGGTAAGGGGGGGTTTTGAGCTGGGGTGCGGGACAGGTAGGGGAAGGTGGGGGAGGGAAAGGAATGTTTCCTCTGAGGCCGCTCCAATTTCAGAGTGGCCTCGGAGGGAACGGGGAAAGTTAGCTGTTGTCCCTGAGGGCTCGGCGCGTGCAAGTTGCACTATTGTGCACCCCCTTGCGTGCGCCAATCCCAGATTTTATAAAATTCGCGCACAAATGTAGGCCGCACACATAAGTCTTAAAATCCGGCCCTATGTATCTAGCTCAGCTACAACAGCAGTCTTTAACTTCACAGGACCTGGTTTATACTGATGCTGCTGGGAAATGAGCTTTCTAGGTTTTTTCATACACCAACAGTTTACCACCGTTGGTGGTATGAAAAATGATACCTAAACAGCTTACAATATCCACTGAAGTCCTCTGCAGGAAGAAGCATACAAATTAGCCTTCCCGTTCTTTGCTACTTGGAACAATGTGGGGGCTGTGGAAGCTGAAGCCTAGACAGCTTGCAGTGTCCTCTGGAGTTCATTGCTAGAGATGCTGGTAGAAATATGCAAATGAGCCTTCTGGTCCTTGCTACAGACAGATACCACTTCCTCCTTAGTGCATTATAGATAGATAGATAGAAAGATAGATTATTTTGTATCTGAGGTGTTTTTAATGATATTTATTTGCCTAATTATAAATATTTGAACGAAAAATATAGTAAAAAATATCATGTTCAAATAGGATTATAAAATTTACTCAGTGTTATGGATAACACTTATAGTTTACAACCTGGATTAATACATTTCAGTTTATGTTAAATAAAGAAATGGAGCATCTGATTTCAGTATAATAAAAAAATATGAGCCAGATTAGGCAGACTAAAATCAGTTTTCAATGTGTTTTCCTCGCATATGTTATTTTTGAGATGAAAAAAAGCAACATATGTGAGATATTGTTGATCCATATGGTGTTTTTTTGCCTTGATATCATTCATTAAATTATCCCTCAACCCTTGATAAAGTTATTGTCAAGATTATAAAGCTAGTCATTTACTCTTAAAAACCAAGGTCCTCTTGAAATTTGGAAGATGGATATATATTACAAAGAAATATTGTTTAAAAAAAAACAAAGTTTTAAAACATTCTCTCTTCTTCTCTTCCATAGTAAAGAAGGCTCATAAGTACTTTGAAGAATCTTGACCTTTATATGACACAAATATATTAAAAAGTGTATATAGTAGAAAGCTTTCTGAGACTATTTTCCTAATCACTAAATTATTTTTCTCTCTTAAATGACATTTTAACACCCAATAAACTGCTTATCTTCTATAACTAAACTATTGTGACTCATGTTCGATAGTGTTTTCCCTCCATGTTTGTGTAGAACAAATAATTAAAGCTTGTGTTTGAGATGAGATGGAAATGGAAAGAAAAGCATATTGATTTACTGCGAGGTCGGCAGGCTGCATGCCTGCCCGGGCCAGGATAATATGGCGCCAGGCTCGCTGATGCAAGCCTGGTCGCCGCTGTGCTGGGGGGGTGGGGGGGAGCTGTTTTTGTGATCGGATGGTCACCCGAGCCCTTGTGCAATTTGCTGCACTGGGATTGGGTGGTTCTTTGAACCACATCGTGGAGGGAGTTGATTGGCTCCCGATGGGTTAGTGAAAGGGAGGGGGGAGGAGGTGATAGAAGGATTATGTGAATCCTCCTGTTCTGCCTCTCTTCACGGCTGGGCATCTGGCTCTGCATCGTGGTCCCGTCGGTAAAAAAGGTGGGGGCTTTTGGTTCTCTTTCTGTGGTTTCTGTTGGCAAGTAGGTGCGGTGGTGGCAGTTCCAGTGGCGGCACATCGGCAGCGAACTGCGAGCGTGATGGCGTCTGAGGAAGCGGCGATGGCGTCAGACGTTTTGGAGGGTGCAGAGCCTGATGTCCGCGGTGGCAATCTGGGAGCGGAGGAAGTTGGCTCGGCAGTGAGTGCGAGTGTGAGCGCAACTAAGGGGCGGGACCCTCGTTCCCGGGCGCGGAGGGGTTCGACTGCCTTGCTGGGCAGTAAAGGGGGCTCTAACAGGGCTGTTCTGCATGCTCCCGCCCCTTCTCCTTCCCCTTGCAATCCTTTTCAGCAGCTGGCAGCTCCAGTGCCTGTGCACACGGAGATGTCTGGTGCTGCAGCGGGCAGACCTGTAGGGGATGAGGCTGTCTCTGCCTTCTCTTCTGCCTGATCCTCACGCTGGGATTGTTCCCGGGCAGGGGCCTGGTCGTGGGCCTCTTCGTTGGTGGAGGGGGCTGGTGTTGGTGGTTAGGCCCCCCCGGTTGGGCATTCTGGTCGGACGCCCTCCAGTTTCCCAGGGGAGGGGCTCCCTGGGGCTTCGGTTGCGAGTCCCTGTTCCGGGGTTAGGTGTCAGCTGGACCGATGTCCGATCCACTCCTGCTGATCCTACTGGGGGCCCCCCTCTTGTTCCCTGGGGGCAGGTCATTCTGGGGCTCAGGGGCCTTACAAGCGGCTCCGAGATCGGGTCACTGACTGGTGGTCTGCCGGCAGGGGCACACCACAGGGTTGGGGCCAGGGATATAGTTGCACCCCTTTTACCCTACATGGTTTGGGGGCCCTTTGCCATCTTGGTACGGCTGTCCAGCTGGGTGGTTTCCTGCTCCCGCAGTCCCACCTTGGGGTGTTAATTCGGGTCTTGGAGGGGTATGCAGGTCCCGATCTCTTCAGGTGATGGTCCACGGGGTTTGTCCTTACTTCATTTGAAGGGCCTCGGCGTGTCAGGGTGGCGCTAACCCGGTCGCTGGGCCTGTGGCTGCTGCTTCTGATTTGTATTCGCAGGTTCCTCGGCTGGCGGAGTGGACGACGGGCCGGGTCCTTCGTGACAGGAGGAAGTGGCGCAATGATCCCTTCTTTCTCTGCTGCGCTGCCAGCATGCCTGTGACCTGTGAGAAGCATCGGTCGGCAGGAGTGGTCCTACCAGTGGGCAGCATGCATCGGGTTCCGAGGCTCCAGTGTTCGGTCGATTCCAGTGGTACAGCATCAGATTGGTGAATTACAATGTGTCTGATGTTGGTGTCACAGCGACGAGTGTCAGCAGTGAGTGATGTGGCCGCTGCTTCTCCGGTTGCAGTCGGGGCACCTGCGGAGGTTAGTGCTGGGGCTGCTAAGAAACGTGAGCGGTCTCGGCGTAAGAAGAAACGATCCCGCTCCAGCTCTTCCACTTCTTCTTCTCTTCCTCGTCTCCGCGTCGGCATCCTCCGAGGTGGCGGGGCAGGGCGCTGGTTCGCAGGTCGGGGAAAGCATCCTCCGGACAGGCCCTGGAAAGGGGGTCCCTGCTCTAGTCCAGTTTATCTGAGCTGTGGGAGGATGTTCCGAGATCCCTTAGGTGAAAAATAGGCAGAGAAATACATTGATATTTTCCTTCTGCTCGAGGTCCTCTGGGGTAGGAGGAAGGCTAAGAAAGTCGGCGGGGGTGGGGGGGGGTGATAGGCCGCAGGGGGGAGATCACCGGGTGGTTTGCGTAACGTGTTGAATGGACCCTGCTCTTTCCTTCGGCTGGCCAGTGTGCTGGGTCATCACGATCCTTCCCAGTATGGCAGTTGCTGGCTTATGCGGATGCCATTTTGGACGCCAGCAGAGTGTAACGAGGATGGTCGTGGCTCAATTAATGATGGAGCGATTTTGCGACTTAATGGAGGAAAACAAGCACATGGCTTGGGGGACCAGGGATGTCGGGTTGTGGTTAACCAGATGGGTTCCAAGGTAGGGTATTCTTCCTCTGCAGACTGCGGGTAAGTCTGCTGGTGTTTCTGGTGTGCGGCCCTTTCGGTCTGGGGCCGCCTCCTGGGGGCGGCAGTCATGCGAGGGTTGCCTTCCCTGATGTGTGCTGGAAGTACAATCATTCATGATGCAGTTTTCCCGATTGCAAAGTTCCGGCATGCATGCTCCAGGGTGCGGACAGGGGCATCCTGCGTCCAAGTGTCCCAAGCGATTGGGCTGGTGGGGTCGGGGGGGGAGTCGTTCCCAAGAACCCTCCTAAGTGATGTTTCGAGGTATGGCTCCTACCCCTAGTCCGCCTGGACGCCATGCGGTCTTGGTTGGATAGGTACCCGAAAGTGGCGGATGCTAATTTGTTGCAGGTGGGTTTTTGAACAAGGATTTCTTATTCCCTTCGTGGGTCCGGTGGGGGTGGGTGGAGGTAGCAATTGTCCAGTCGGTTCGTAAAGCTGGCTTACATGGTCTTGGCCAAGTTGCAAAGCGAAGATTGCTTTGGGGCGGATTGGGGGTCCTTTCCCGACCCCCCGATGGATGGTATGGTTTTCTCCCCTTTGGCTGTAGTATCAAAGAAAGAGCTGGGTAAGTTCCGGCTGATTCACAACCTTTCCTTCCCAGAGGGTATGTCCAGTAAATGATCACATCCGCAGGATCTCTGTACGGTGCGGTACGTTGTCCTTTGAGGCGGCAGGTAGGCTATGGTTCGTCGTTGTGGCGTGGGGGGCACTTATGGCTAAGGTGGACATCGAGTCTGCCTTTCCGGCTTCTCCCGATCCATCCCGAATGCTTTCCATTGTTGGGCTTTCGTTTTCAGGAAGAATTCTATTTTGATAGGTGCCTGCCTATGGGTTGTTCCATTACGTGTGCCTATTTTGAAGCCTTCAGCTCCTTTGTCCATTGGGTGGTGGCGGAGCGGGCTGGGATAGCTACTCTTGTTCATTACCTGGACGATTTCCTGTTTGTGGGGCGGCGTCTTTGACGATCGTGTTCCCAGTTGTTGCAGTGTTTCCAGGAAACTGCGGCGGAATTCGGGATTCCTTTAGCTGTGGGTAAGACTGAAGGGCCCTTGTACTTGTTTGGCCTTTTCTGGGCATTGAGTTGGACTAGGTCAGGATGACCTCGCGTCTGCCGACTTCCAAGGTGACGCACTATGGGATCTGGATGTCCCGGGCTGCTGCAGGGCCAAGAAAGTTGCAACTGCGTCAGATGCAGTCGTTAGTAGGGAGTCTTAAATTTGCATGTCGGGTGATCCCTATGGCCCGGGTGTTCATCCGTCTGTTGAGCCATAGTATGTCTGGATTGCGAAAAAGCGGCCATAGGATTCCGAATTATGCACGATGGTTGCGGGAAGACTTATTGATATGGGACCGTTTCTTGGTTGATTTTAATGGCTGTTCGCTTTGGCAAGGTGCGGCGGTATCTAACCACGACGTCGAGCTCTATACTGATGCGGCCAGGGTCGGCGGGTTTTTGGCGCCTATTTCCGGGGATCTTGGTGTGCAGATGTTTGGCCGAGGGACTTGGCAGGAGTCGGGTGTTACCAGGAATATTTATTCCTGGAACTGTTTCCGATAGTGGTGTCCATTGTGCTTTGGGGTGCGAGATTGCGGGACAAAAAAGTGGTCTTCTGGTGTGATAATCTGGGGGTGGTAGAGGTGATCAACAGGCGGGCTGCTAAGTGTATCTTGGTTTCGGACCTACTGCGGAGCTGGTGCTGACGTTGTATGGGATTGAACATCATGGTTTGGGCCAGACATGTCCCAGGTGTAGCTAACTCTATCGCCGATTCTCTTTCTCGTTGCAAGTGGGACCTTGTTCCGGGAGCTCGCGCCAGAAGCGGATCTACTGGGAGCGTCGGTGCCACCTTTCCTTTGGAGCTTCGGCACCCGGAAGCGTGGATGCTGCTCCGGTCATCATTAGCTCCTCCACCTGGAACTGCTATGTGAAGTCTGCTCACATAGGTGGTGTCCTTCTTGGCTAGTCAGGGGCTGGCATTGGGGGGTCCGGTATCTGACAGTTGCTTGGTGAGGTTTTGTGGAGACGTCTAAGGGGTTGGGTGTTTCTAGGTCAGCATTTTATAGGCATTTAGCTGGGTTCTCCTTCTTTGCGAGAGCGCATGTTGGGGGGTTCCCGAGTTGGGAGGTTTTTGGAGGGCTGGAGGCTGGGTGCGTGGTGCGCCCCAGGGTACGCGACAAAACGTTTGCCTATTACGCAGGATTTCTGGGTCGGGTTGTGGGACTGTTGTCGGGTATTTGCCACAATGATTTTGAGTGTTGTTTTGTTCCGGTTGGCCTTCATTTGGACGTTTTTTTGGGGCTTTTCGTGTGAGTGAGTTGGTGGCGCGGGCGACCAAGGGGTCCAATGCATCTGGGCTTTTATTCAGCATGTGTGGATAGGTGCAGAGTCAGGTTGTTTTTATTTATTCATAGATCAAAGACTGATCAAGTCGGCAGAGGGTCTTCTGTAGTGTTTCATCCTGTGCTGGGTCTGCGTACTTGTCCCGTAGCAAATGGCATTGCATATGGACAGATTCGGCCCTGCGGGGGGTGTTCATTTTCTGGTTCACCAGGACTTGAAGCCATTGACAAAGTATCACTTTCGAGGCGGTATTGAGGGCGTGCTTGGTTGAGTTGGGGCTGGACTCTGCAAGGTTCGGGATTCACTCATTCGGATTGGGGCTGCGACCTCGGCGGCACTGTCAGGTTTTATCGTGTGGCGTGATTCAGCGGATCGGTGAGGTGGAAGTCTGATGCTTTCACTAGGTATGTGCATAAAGGGTCTCCTTAAGCGCACCATGATATTAACATATCTCTCTTTGCAGGTGCGGTCCATCGGGAGCTCATTGTGTGGATTTTGGGGACACTCCTACGTGGCTTGGGCCTTTTCACATGCTCAGGAGCGTCCTTATGGGACAAATTTGGATTTGGGGGGACGTGTGGTGTCTTGTTGGCTGGGACGGGGGGGATGCGTGGGGGGGGAATTGTTGGGGTGTTTGCAACGGGGGATATCTTGTCTCAGTCCCTCCAGACATTTGATCATTCAACCTTGGAGGAAATGATTGGGGGAAGATGTCGGGCCGGCAATTCATTAACATGGTGCGTGGGGACCTGAGGTATGTTTCTTTCCTACTGCCATCCACTGTTATCTGCTGGTCTGATATCATTCTGCGTCCTGCAGTGATCGAGCAAAAAAAATCTGGCATCGTTGTTGTGCTAAGGCCAATCAGCAGATTGGTTCATGGCTGACGTCGATGGGGGGTTTCCATATCCGGCACGGACTGGTCTTGGGAATTGGTGCCTGGCTTCTTCCGGGGAGATGGGGTGCATATTTCCTTTATTGGCATGGATTTGTTCTTGAATTCGCTGCAGGAAGCTGTTGAATGTATTCTCCGGGGGAGTCCTGGCCGTATCTTTGGGGGTCGCAGGTGATTTCACCTGCGCCTGTGGCGGGTAGCCCGAGCCAATTGGTGGGGGGTTATGTTGTGGTAACTGATGGCGGACCTGAATGGGGGCAGGTCAGTGGTCCATAGCCAAACAACTTGGTGCAGTTGTGGCTGGTATGGCTCCTTGCTAAATGGCGGCAGGGGTCGATTATTAAACTCCTTGCTGAATGGCGGCGGGGGTCGATTTATTCAACTCCTTGCTTGATGGCGGCGGGAGTCGGTCTCTTAGACTCCTTGCTCGATGGTGGCGGGAGTCGTGGAGATGTGAAAAGGGGCAGCGCTTCATACAGGCTGGGACAGCCTAGGGAGCATCCCTGGCAGGCTGGGACAGCCTGGGTTTACATGTTTCAGGCTGGGATAGCCTCGGTTGCCCATCTTGCTGACTTGTGGCGGATGGGAGAAAGGGGGAATTCAAGATGTATACATTTGCCTGGCTCGGGCTCCGGAGTGTTTAATAAAGCTGCGGCCTGTTGACTCCCAAAAACGGTGTCTGTGAATTATTGGTTGTAAGGGGGCGGGCTTGGGCCAGAAACGTTGGTCCTGGCTGCCCATATTATGCCTTCATCACCATAACAGACAGATAATGCCACATTTTATTTCTCAACTTTGCAAGCAGAGTAGCCCAGGTCTGACCCAATCCTGCTGCTCAGGGTCAGAACCAGGTGTGTGCAGGGCGGATCGGATCCCCCATGCCTCCAGAAGAAACACTTATCATGAAGCAGTCAATGACTTAGCACTCTTCATTAGTTAAATACAAGGATACTTATTTTGGAGACTGGGATAGAAAATAAACTTTCTATATATATGGTTGCATTTCATAGGAATTATGCTGGTTTGACCAGACACAAAGGCAGGGAAGAAGAGCACACTCAGACTAAAGACTACAGTTTACTTGTAATCTAGGTAACTCTTACTCTCCCTCTCCTTCCAAAACAGGGTCAGGTGACACATGTTATGAATCAGAAAGTGGACCCATGTTCTGAGGTAGAGTCAGCGCTATCAAAAAGATAGTCAACCCTCTTCGGTCTCTATCATTGGATGGCAAGGCCTGATGATGTAGACGTTAAATGAAGACTTCACCCTGGAAGCTCATGATCCCCCCAGGAGGAGCCTGTAGGGACCCGGCCGCTGGGACTTAGGAGACTCCCTGGTGACTGAAGATAGTCTAGATGCAGGCGCCTCCTGCAGGTCGTAGGTTCCAAATGGTTGGCACCTCCAGCAGGTCGTAATCAGTCCGGGAGTAGAAGTCGAAGGATAGTCCTAAGCCAGTCCAAGGGTCGAAGTCCAAAGAGAGCTTGAGAGCCGGTCCAGGAACAGACGGGAGACTGGTCCGAAGCCAGTCCAGGAGCAACACAGGAGAAGGGTCCAAAGCCAATCCGAAGTCAATGCCAGAGAATCACCACAGTCGGTCCGAAGGTCAGAAGCCAAAGAATCAATCCAACGGAGTGGAGGAGCAGAAGCGGGACGAAGAATGGAGCAAATCCAGGAACACAGGTAACCAAGTACAGAGCCTCAATACCAAGGCAAGGTGTGAGTATCAGACCTTGCCTAAAATACAGGAACTAGAGCGAGGAGTCGAGGGGGGAGCCATGACAATTTCCTGTCATGGCTCCTTTAAATATTCTCTTCAGCCACGCGCGCAGCTCCTAGCAGAGGCAGAGGGGGAGGAGTCAGCCCGGCCGAGAGGAACTATGCGGCCGGGCTTGGCAGCGGCAGCGGCCGCGAAGAAGGCAAAAGAGAAGGCTGCCTGCCACAGCAGGAGCCTCTGACAAGCCCGACACCTCGGGTAAGTTTTAGTGTTGCCACAGTTGCCGGCCCAACCCTGGTTGCGGCCCGCCGCAGCCGTCGGCCATGACACCCGGCCCCGGATGCAGACCGCCGCGGCTGGCAGTCCTAACAACACACCCAGGGAATGTGAACCATTTGCAAGAATAACCTTTTACTATTGGTCGTCCAACAAACTTGACATGTGATGCTTCAACTTTCTAAACCTTCAAGAAAATTGAAAATATGTGTGGCACTCCATAGTCTATAGAAGATATAGGGGACAGTTTTGAATAGCCCTTGTGGTTCACAATGCACCTTTATGCTACATTGCAGCAAATTTTCAAATCATCCATGGTGTTTCCTTTTGAAAAGTAGCTGCTGCAAAGTATGTGCAAAAACTGTCTTGGAGTTTGCATGGGAAAAATTGTATTCCTTTTATTATTCTTAATTTTTTGGTTTTATTTCTAATTTCATTCTGTTGTTACTTACACACATAGGGGTAGATTTTATAAAAGTATGCCCGCACGTACATTTGCTCGCGCACCAGGCGCAAACAAAAGTATGCCGGATTTTAATAGATACGCGTGTAGCTGCGCGTATCTTTTAAAATCCGGGGTCGGCGCGCACAAAGCTGCGCAAAATCGGCAGCCTGCACGTGCCAAGCTGCGCAGCCTGCCTCCATTCTCTCCGAGGCAGCTCCGAAATTGGAGCGGCCTCAGAGGGAACTTTCCTTCCACCCACCCCCCCGCACCTTCCCCTCCCTTCCCCTACCTAACCCACCCCCCCAGCCCTATCTAAACCCCCCTACCTTTGTTGCACAAGTTACGCCTGCCCAAGGCAGGCATAACTTGTGCGCGCCGGTCCTGCCACCAGTGCGCCATGGTCCGGAGGCCATGGCCATGCCCCCAGAACACCCCCGATGACGCGCCGGCCGCGACACACCCCCGACACGCCCCCCAGGAAAGCCCTGGGACTTACGCTTGTCCCGGGGCTTTGCACGCACTGGCAGCCTATGCAACATAGGCTCGGCGCATGCAGGGGGAGCTTGGGCCAGGTTTTCGGGGGGTACATGTGTATCTTACGCGCGTGCCCCTTTGAAAATGTGGCCCATAAAATGCATTTTAATGAACATAAGTGTATGCATATAAAATTAATTGTATGCACATCTATTAAAAAAACTATGTACATATGGTAACAAAATAAAACAAAATGAATACACATCCCAAAAAATCAACATGCTACATTTTACATCTTATTTTTAAAGGCAGTCAAGTAGAGGCACAATAGTGCACATACATTTGAAAATCTATAGTACACTATTAACTCTTTTTCTTACCTTATCTAATATGCCTGCAAGAATACCTCTTCTTAATCCAGATAAAAATATTAGGGATGTGAATCGTTTTAGGACGATTAAAATTATCGTCCGATAATTTTAATATCGTCTTAAAACCGTTATGGAACACAATACAATAGAGATTCTAACGATTTATCGTTATAAATCGTTAGAATCGTGAGCCGGCACGCTAAAACCCCCTAAAACCCACCCCCGACCCTTTAAATTAAATCCCCCACCCTCCCGAACCCCCCCCCAAATGACTTAAATAACCTGCGGGTCCAGCGGCGGTCCGGAACGGCAGCGGTCCGGAACGGGCTCCTGCTACTGAATCTTGTTGTCTTCAGCCGGCGCCATTTTCCAAAATGGCGCCGAAAAATGGCGGCGGCCATAGACGAACACGATTGGACGACAGGAGGTCCTTCCGGACCCCCGCTGGACTTTTGGCAAGTCTTGTGGGGGTCAAGAGGCCCCCCCCAAGCTGGCCAAAAGTTCCTGGAGGTCCAGCGGGGGTTAGGGAGCGATTTCCCGCCGCGAATCGTTTTCGTACGGAAAAATGGCGCCGGCCATACGCGTATGGCCGGCGCCATTTTCCATACGGAAAATGGCGCCGGCAGGAGATCGACTGCAGGAGGTCGTTCAGCGAGGGTTCCGGCGCCTCGCTGAACGACCTCCTGCAGTCGATCTCCTGCCGGCGCCATTTTCCGTACGAAAACGATTTGCGGCGGGAAATCGCTCCCTGACCCCCGCTGGACCTCCAGGAACTTTTGGCCAGCTTGGGGGGGGGCCTCCTGACCCCCACAAGACTTGCCAAAAGTCCAGCGGGGGTCCGGAAGGACCTCCTGCCGTCCAATCGTGTTCGTCTATGGCCGCCGCCATTTTTCGGCGCCATTTTCCAAAATGGCGCCGGCTGAAGACAACAAGATTCAGTAGCAGGAGCCCGTTCCGGACCGCTGCCGTTCCGGACCGCCACTGGACCCGCAGGTTATTTAAGTCATTTGGGGGGGGGGGGTTCGGGAGGGTGGGGGATTTAATTTAAAGGGGCGGGGGTGGGTTTTAGGGGGTTTTAATGTGCCGGTTTTGCGATTTTACGTTTTTTCGATTTTTTACGATTTTTCACGATTTTTCACGATATTTTACCCCCCCAAACGGCAACAATACGATTCCCTCCCCCTCCCAGCCGAAATTGATCGTTAAGACGATCGAGGACACGATTCACATCTCTGAAAAATATATATGTTATAGCCGGACACAGAAGGGAAATTTTAAAACAGGTCAATTTACCAGGTTAAATCACAATAATGCAAGATAAATGACTTTCAAAACTGTCCCAACAGTGTTGCATGAATTGTAGGAATTGTAGACTGTATGAGAAATGCAGTGTCCATTGAACAGGAGGTAAAGATCTATATGTAGTGTGTGTACAGTGACCTATATGCAAGAAATAGTTTTATAATTTGTAGGGATTCACATTAACAGAATAAGGATAATTGTTGCTTCAGCACATCATTAGAGGATGATTACATTTTAATATTGAGATTACTAGAATTGCTAATCCTGACTAGTTTTTCACTATAACTGTCATATTGTACGACTACAGGACTAAAAGGTGCTCTTTAACTTCAAAAGGGTTTTTCACATTCGGATCAAAGTGCTTTCCTTTAATGCTTGAAATTTTTGAGTCCAATATTTTACAAAGTTGATTTATCTAATTATATTTTGCTAGATAAATTATCTTGGATATTGAGCAGTCCTGCTCAATATCCAAGATAACTTATTTGGGGATATTTTGTTATGATGAATATCCAAGATAACTATTTTAGGATATTCTGTCATGCTGAATATCCAAGATAACTTTATTTGGGGATATTCAAAAGTCCTGCTGAATATCCCCAAATAAAGTTACCTGGCTACCTTTAGCTGAATACATTAAATTTGACTGGCTATATTTTGAATATCACCAGCCTTGTGTGGCCAGATACATTTTGCTTAACCAGCTATATGTAAAAGAATAGAGCTGGTTAAGCAAAAAGAATATAGCCAGTTAAGCAGGGAGTGCAGGGGGAATTCTGGGGGCCTAAATTTAGCTGGGTAGCAATGGTATTGAACATTATCCAATTACACTTATATGGTAAGTCTGATCATAGTAAATACTATCTTCAAATTACGTGGGTATATTCAGAGGGAGAATTAACTGGGCAAGTTTCAATGAGTATCCTGGCTAACTAACTGGGTAATTATCCTCTTATCTCAGCACTGAAATCTGACTTTCACAAATCATTTAAATAGACATGGTTTGATGGGACTCAGCCAGCATGGATTTACCCAAGGGAAGTCTTCCCTCACAGATCTCCTACATTTTTTTGAAGGGGTAAATAAACATGTGGATAAAGGTGAACCGGTAGATGTGGTGTATTTGGATTTTCAGAAGGTGTTCGACAAAGTTCCACATGAGAGGCTTCTACGAAAACTAAAAAGTTATGGGATAGGAGTTGATATCCTTTTGTGGATTGCAAGCTGGTTAAAAGACAGGAAAGAAAGAGCAGGATTAAATGATCAGTATTCATAGTGGAAAATGATAAACAGTGGAGTGTCTCAGGGATATGTACTTGGACCTGTGCTTTTCAATATATTTATAAATGATCTGGAAAGGGGTATGATGAGTGAGTTGATCAAATTTGTGGATACAACAAAATTATGCAGAGTGGTTAAATCTCAAGTGGATTGTGATGAATTGCAAGAGGACCTTGTGAAACTGGAAGATTGGGCTTCCAAATGGCAGTTGAAATTTAACATGGACAAGTGCAAAGTGATGCATATAGGAAAAAATAACCCTTGCTGTAGTTACACAAAGTTATGTTCTATCTTAGGAGTTACCACCCAGGAAAGAGATCTAGGTGACATAGTGGATAATACATTGAAATTGATGGCTCAATGTGCTCTGTGTTGCGTCGGCCAGCCGCAGTCTCAGTGACCGGCCTTCCTCACCCGATGCTCGGACACCACGCTGGGGGCGGGCCCCAGCTGGCTGATGTGGCGGGGGGGGGGGGGGGGTTGAGTGCTGCCGTCCTCTTTGCAGCTTGCCTGCTGTCTGTTGCATTGGAGGTGGATTCTTGGGCTGAGGTGGGGTTGATGCAACCCGTAGGCATCAGCAGGTGGAATGGGCTGAAGCTAGAGGGCACTGGAGCAATACCAGCCCTCATTGCCCTTGGGTTGAGCCTTTGGGTGCCGGGGCCAGCAGGACTTAGGCAGGCCTCAAGATAGGTAATTGATTGAAGGTAGATGGTTCTGCGCCCAGAGACAGCAGCCAGCAGGTGGCATAAGTCTATCCAAGATGGGCTACGGAAATGGAACCCAAGCACCAAGGAACAAGAGAGACTGAGGGTGCTTGAGGAAAGGAAGGCCGAAGCCTTGTAAGTCCATGTCCAGAGGACAGAGGCAGAGAATTCACTGTCAGACTCAGATGGAAGCTGGCAGCCAGAGGAGACTGTATCAAGCAATGTGGAACTCTGGACAAGAAAGAGTCTATAGCAAGGTTATCCGTAGCAATGGTCAGGGTGCAGAGAAGACAGGCGTGGTCAGGCGTAGCAATGGTTAAGGCACGGAGAAGGCAGATGTGGTCAGACGTAGCAGTGGTCAGGCTTGGAGAAGGCAGACGTGGTCAGGTGTACTGGAGGTCAGGCTTGGAGAAGGCAGATGTGGTGAGACGTAGCAGTGGTCAGGCTTGGAGAAGGCAGACATGGTCAAGTGTACTGGATGTCAGGCTTGGAGAAGGCAGATGTGGTCATACATAACAGTGGTCAGGCTTGGAGAAGGCAGGCAAGGTCAGACATACTGGAGGTCAGGCTTGGAGAAGGCAGATGTGGTCAAGCATAGCAGTGGTCAGGCTTGGAGAAGGCAGATGTGGTCAGGCATACTGGAGGTCAGGCTTGGAGAATGTCACAAGGCAGAGTCAGACAAAGAAAGGTCAAAGTCTGTGAAGTCAATCTGAGGCAAGGAACAGGGTAGGAACGAAGAGACAGGAACCAGGAACAACAAGGAAACAGGAACACAAGGCTGAGATGAATTTCTAAAGGCAATGAGTACTCGATCAACAGGGAACCAAGGAGACCTGTTGCAAAGGCAATGCTTAGGAGCACTGCCTGAGTTTAAGTATGCTGAGAGTGGTGACGTCAGCATCCGGGTCCGCAGCCAGGTTCCCGCCGCGGGCCCTTTAAAAGGATCAAGGATGTGCACGTGTCTAGGAGGGGGCACATCACAATCAGTGGCATCTCTCCACGGAGCAGGCGGAGAGGCCTGTCCAGAGGAGGAATCCTGGCTGGAGGTCCCAGGAAGCACGGCGGAACCAGATATGCTGGCAGGGGCCCAAGGTCAGAGCCAGCGACCGACTACCACCAACGACGGAGAGGAGAGAGCTGAGGTCCATCTGGAAAGGTGAGAGGGCCGTGCCGTGGGCCTCCCATGGGCGGCAAGCGTAACAGTACCCCCCCCCCTTTTTTCCCCCCTCCTGGAGGTTGGGGTTTGCCCAGGTGGGCATGATGGAAGTTTCTGAGGGTCTTGTCTAAGATGTTCTGGGTAGATTCCCAAGAGTTTTCCATATCCCTTCCAAGAGAGGAGGTACTCCTATCAACGGCCTCTGCGACGGACATCTAGGACGTCGTGGACTTGATAAGTATTGTCAGTTTTTGCCACCAATGTGGGCAGCTTGAGAACCTTTCAGGTAGGCCAGGACAACACCACAGGCTTGAGTAAGGAAACATGGAAGGTATTATGTAAACCCAAGGAAGGAGGCAGTCAGAGCTGATAGGTTACAGGTCCTATGCGTCGAGTGATAGTGAATGGTCCAATGAACCGAGGAGCAAATCTCTGGGAAGGTATTTGAAGCCTGATATATTTGGTGCTCAACCAGACTTTCTGGCCAGGACGAAATTCAGGAGCTGTGCGACAGTGACTGTCAGCCATCTTCTTGGCCCGGGAGGCAGTCTGACGTAGGCAGAGATTCATCTGTTCCCATATCGTCTTAAGGGTATCCACAGTAGCCTGTGCCACAGGGGACGGCACAGAGAGTGACATGGGCAAAGGTGGTCAAGGTTGTTTCCTGTAGACAATGGTGAAAGGAGATTTTCCTGTAGCAGTGGCAATGTGAGAGTTATGTGAGAACTCTGCCCAGAATAAGAGATCTGATCAGTTGTCCTGTTGGTCATTGATGTAGGCCTGTAAGAATGCTTTCAAAGAGCGGTTCATATGCTCAGCTTGCCTGTTGGTCTGAGGATGATAGGCAGTCATTAGGCTGATGTTGATACTGAATTTACGGCAAAGAGAACGCCAGTACATGGTGACGAATTGTGGACCTAGATCAGAAACTATATCCACTGGTAAGCCATGTAGTCTAAATATGTGGTGGAAAAACAGTCACGCTAGCTCGGGTGCAGATGGTAAGCCTGGAAGCAGCACAAAATGCACCATTTTTGAGAAATGGTCTATGGTCACCCATATTACGGTATTGCCCCTAGAAGGAGGCAGATCCACAATGAAATCCGTTGACAGATGTGTCCACTGTTCTTCGGGTGCTGGAAGCGGTTCAAGTAGTCTCCACGGTCACCCAACCGGGGATTTCTGTTGTGCACAAATGATGCAGGATTCGACGTACACCTTTGCGTCGAAGACCAGCGTAGGCCACCAGAAAAACTGCTGGAAGAGTGTCATGGTTCGCGCTTGTCCACGATTCCAGCAATCTTGGAATCGTGGGCCCAATGGAGCACCCTTTCTTGGAGTCATCGCAGCACCACGGTTTTCCCCATAGGGACTGTATGAGTAGCTGACAAGGAGACACAAGCAGGATTTATGGTTTGAGTGGCTCATCAAGAATATCCTCTGGTTCGAAGGATCGAGATAAGGCATCTGCTAGAAGGTTTTTTTATGCGGGGTGGTAACGGAGCTCAAAATCGAACCAGGAAAAAAAAGGGTCCACCGAGCCTGGCGGGCATTAAGACACTTTGCTTGACTTAAATGCGCTAGATTTTTATGGTCCATGAACACTGTGAATTTATGTTGTGTGCCCTCGAGCCAGGGACACCATTCTTCTAAAGTCAACTTTATAGCAAGTAATTTGCGGTCCCCAATGCTATACTGTCTTTCTGCTGGGGAAAACTTCCGCAAGTAAAAGGAGCATGGGACTACGGTACCGGAGGTGGTCCGTTGGCTTAGGACAGCTCTGGCCCCAATGGTGGAGGCATCCACCTTGACTTGGAATGGACGAGTTGGATCTGGGTGACGTAGACAGGGTCCCTTTTGAAAAGCTTCCTTTAGTCGATGGAATGCTGCAATAGCTTTGGGTGGCCAGTTTCATGTATTCTGGCCCTTCCTAGTCAGGGCCATCATGGGGGCAGCCAGAGTAGAATAGTGAGGGATAAAATGGTGGCAATAGTTAAGGAACCCCAGGAAACATTGTAGCGCTTTAAGTCCCACAGGCTGTGGCCAATCCCGGATCGCCTTCAATTTGTCCGGGTCCATGGAGAAATCCTGTGGGGAAATTATGTAATCAAGGAATGGTAGGCTGGACTTTTCAAACAAACACTTGTCTAGTTTTGCAAACAGCTGGTTTTCACAAAGACGTTATACCATACTTATATCAGCCTGATTGGTATCAAGGTCCTTTGAAAAAATGAGGATATCGTCCAGGTAAACCATGACTTTAGTATTCAGTAGATCTCTAAATATTTTGTTTATCATTCGCTGGAATGCAGCAGGTACATTGGAAAGCTCGAAGGGCATCACTAATAATTTATAATGACCGTCCCTAGTATTGAAGGCGGTCTTCCAGATGTCCTCGGGTCAGATGAGAAAAGGTTATATGCCCCACGTAAGTCCAGATTAGTGAAAATGGTTGCACCCTGAAGACGATCGAAGAGTTCATAGATCAGTGGTGAGGGGTATTTATCCTTGTGAGTGATGGCATTAAGGCCACAGTAGTCAATGCACAGTCTGAGTGACCCAACTTTTTTGGTTACAAAAAAGAACCCTGCTCTGGCGGGTGATGTAGAAGGTCGGATAAATCCTTTTTCCAGATTTTCTCAAATGTATTCAGTCATGGCCTTTGTCTCTTGTAGAGACAAAGGGTAGGTGCGTCCAGGAGGAGGCGTGGTTCCAGGAATGAGATCAATAGGACAGTGAAACTGCCAGAGAGGTGGGAGAAGGTTGGCCTTCTGTTTGGAGAATATGTCTTCATAGGTGGTGTATGGATCTGGTATGCCAGAAGAGGTGGTAACCAAAGGAATCATTGCAGAAGGGGTCACCTTCTGGAGGCAAGATTGGTGACAAGCTGGACCCCACTCTACCAGCTGCAGAGAAGTCCAATTAAACTGAGGCAAGTGCTTCTGGAGCCAGGGAAGCCCAAGCACTATGGGATGGATGGACTTATCCAATACTAAAAGTTCAAGCTCCTCAAGATGCAAAGCCCCGGTGTGTAACTGAACAGGTTCCTTGGTTAAAGAAATTTGGCTGGGAAGTGACACTCCATATATCAAGGCAATGCACAGGGTAGGAGTCAATGAGCGGTCTTAATACCCAAGAGTTGCACAAGGTCCTTAAGGATAAAATTTCTCCCCGCTCCGGAGTGTACCAGAGCGAGGACTGGGAAGGACCAGGATCGCCAAATTAAGGTGACTGGAACTGAAAGTTGGGGGGCTGGAGAAGTTGCACCCATGTTCAGGACCCCTAATG
Organism: Rhinatrema bivittatum; assembly: GCF_901001135.1. Taxonomy (NCBI): domain Eukaryota; kingdom Metazoa; phylum Chordata; class Amphibia; order Gymnophiona; family Rhinatrematidae; genus Rhinatrema; species Rhinatrema bivittatum. The sequence goes on along the minus strand of NW_021820847.1, from coordinate 41,236 downwards.
AACTTGGGCTCTGGAGTTTCCCAGATGGATGGGACAGTTCTGAAGATGGTGGCCTGGGGCCCTGCAATACAGACACAGGTCAGTTTGTCTTTGACAGAGGTGCTCTTCCGGTGTCATTCATCCTCTACCCAACTGCATGGATTCCTCCGCGTTGACCACTCTAGTGTCACTGGATGTATAGTTAGTAACGGGAGTGGACCTGCAGGGATCTTTTGGGCGTCTGAGTCTCCTAGTGTCGCTCTTGAAGATGGTGATCAATTTGGCCCTTCAAATCTATAAGGTCTTCCAAGGAGGACAGGAGCTCCCAAGCAGCCAACTCATCTTTTAGCTATGAGGAGAAATTTATTTACTGTTTGGGTACTTGCCAGGTACTTGTGACTTGAACTGGCCTCTGATGGAAACAGGATATTAGGCTTGATGGACCCTTGGTCTGACCCATTCTGGCATGTCTTATGTTCTTATGTTCACTTGCCTAGATTTAGGCTCCTAATAAAGTTGTCTACTGCTAACATTTTTCTCTCTTATCTCCACTGTGGTAGACACCCACTTTTTAGATTCTAAATTTAGGGACCTAGTGAAACTTGACACCTAAATTGGCGGACTCTGCTCAATTTAGGAGTCTAACTCTCATAGGCCTGGATTCACCATTCTATCACAGAATGGTGAATCCAGTGAAAACGGGGGGCAGAGGGGCTAAGGGGGGGGAGGGGCACCTGCGAAAGTCAGCAGCCTTCACACCATCGAGGTGTTTTCGCTGCCGGCTTTCGCACCCAATAGCACCCCCATGAAAGGTGGTGCTATTGGGCGCATTACTGGCGACAATTACGTTACTAATAGAGATGTGAATCGGAACCGGAATCGGTTCTGATTCCGGTTCCGATTCACATCGTGTTTTGTTTTTTTTTGTCTGGCCCAATCGCGGTTTTGTTTATTGGCTGCCCCCGAGCCAATAAACAAAAAACCCACCCCGACCCTTTAAAACTAATGGCGCCGGCCATCCAGTGCTCCCTCCATGTGACAGGGGCCAGCCAATGGCACGGATACCCTGTCACATAGTAAGGGCAAAGGGCCATTGGCGCCATTTTGATTAGTGGCAGCTGACGGCCCGGGAGTGGGAGATCACTCCCGGGACCCCCACTGGACCACCAGGTACCTGTAAAAAGGTTTTGGGGGGTCGGGAGGGTGGGGGAAGCTAAGGGATTAGTTTTAAAGGGTCGGGGTGGGTTTAGGGGTTATTTTTGTGTGCTGTTTTTCCCGACCTTCCCCAAAATGATAAGAGAACCCCTGCGAACAATTTCGTGGAGTTTTCCTATTGTTTTGGGGGAGCCCCCGATTTCTGACGATTTTGAAAATATCGTACGATATTTTCAATCGTGCGAAGCCCGATTCACATCCCTAGTTACTAACCTTATCACCGCCAGTGAAGACACCGCCAAGTCTGTCTCCTCACTACCCCAACTCCGCCCCGACTCTGCCCCCAGCATGCTATCGTATGCGAAAAGGGTCTTTTCGCGTGCGATAGAGGCTTATTGCATGTGATATGCCTTTGAAAATGACCCCCATAGGGAGGACTTTCAGCTGGGAAGCCTCTCAACCGAGAGGCCGGCAGAGGAGGGCAGTTTTTGAGGCTTGTTTTACAGCTTGAGCCGTTCCATCGTTGCCCCGAAACCACGCCCCCAGAGTGACGTCATCAGAAGGGGTCGGGACGCTGCGATAAATTCGGGCCACCTGCGGCGCACAGCTGCTGGTGTGCACCGAAGCCGCGGGCCAAAGGGGCGCGCCCTGGATGAAAATTTCCTTTTGGTAGTTTCTCCTACATTTATGGGTAGGAAACAAAAATCAAAAGTGTGGACATCTTCACCCGCAGCTATGGAAAGTAGGGGACCAATGGATCAGCATGTAGTACGCCGGGTAAGTCAAGCAGCCCGCAGTACTATACCTGACATTTCATTTTCCTCAGGAGCCTCTGAAAGCCCTAGCCAGCAGTTTCAAGCTCAAGACCATATAGAGGTGGAGTTACCCAATTCATCAAGTTCAGAGGTAGTAGAAACTATTGCTGATCTTCCTCCTCTAGAGGAAGATAGTACCAATGAAGTGGTTCTAAGTGGAGAAGCAGGACTACAGATACTTAGTTCTGCACCCTTAGACCCGCAGAATATAACCCTGACTGATGTGTGGAAGGCTATAAATGACCTTCAGAAGATTATGACAGGTTTTATGTTGCAAACTAAGAAAGGGAATGTCGAAATGAAAAATGATTTACATAAATGTGATAACCGTTTAAAACAATTGGAGGAGACAGGAAAGATCACTACAGATCAAATAACTAAATTACAGATAGCAAATAATTCCTTTATTAAAGATAGTTTGAGTACCCAAAGGCAGATAGAGAACTTGGAAAATGAGAACAGGGTTAAGAACTTAAGGTTCTTAAATTTCCCCATGACGAGACTTCTCTCTGCTATTGAGTTACTAAAAAAATATCTTAAAGAGAATTTGGCTATTCTTGACGTAGATGATAAGTCCATATCCAAAATTTACTATGTAATGACCTCTAAGCTTAAGAGACAGGAAGGAGAGGGTGGGATGGACAGTATACAGCAAGAGTCCCCCAATTTAACCTCCTTCTTGGAGTCATCTATTGACGACATCCCACAAAGAGCTACTCTTTTAGTAACTTTTTGTAAAGAAAACGATAAGGTTAATATATTGCAGAAATACTTTAAAAATAGGGAAATTCTATTCTGTGGGTATAAAGTTCAAGTATTTCCGGACGTGTCACGATCAACACAATACAGGAGGAAACAATTTCTTTCCTTGAAAGCTCGAGTATTGTCCCTAGGGGCAACATATTTTCTTAAATTCCCCTGTAAATGCCTGGTGACTTATCAAAATCATAAATTTATCTTTCAGGATCCTACACACCTGGAAGTATTTTTGACAGATAAGGAAAAGGTCTGAGTTGTTAAAGAACTGCATTTAAAAAATAATAGCCCAGCAAAATGCTATTATAGTATATAACATTTGCTAGTTAAGTATTTCTTATTTAGGTCCTCCCATCTTGGGGACTATTGGATTTGCATCTTAGAAGTAATTACTTTTGGAATTATTTGATGTACTATTGTTATGTTGATTGCAAATTGTTTCCTGATTTTTTGCATATTTTTATAATTTGTAAAAACTCTAATAAACTATAAATAATAAAAAAAAATGGCCCCCATAGTTATGTACCTAAACCCTTTGAAAATTGATCTAAATAAATATCTCACAAATCAAACTCACAGACAATAGATACAACCACAGGCCAGCTATGATAACAGTAGTAGACAGAGTCCAGTACCATTTGTAATGGAGTGCACAGAATGCAACCCCTTTACTTTGGATCACTGTATTTTGATGATGATGCAATCCAAAGTTTCCTTTACAGACAGATGGTTTCAAGGGACTCTTTATAAGCTGTGAATCCAAGCTGGAGTTTCCCCATTGCTGAGGGAAGACTGAAAGGGATACTCTTTGTAATTTGCCTAGAACAATGGTAATAGATTGAGATAGAATATACATTTTTAAATAAATAAAATCTCTATGCTCAGAATAAAACAAAATGTGAGATCTAGCATGTAAAACTACTCCCATAACTAAGGAACCTGAGCAGTTAAAGCATGGCAAAGAGCCTGCAAGAATCAGAGCCCTATACAAGCCCAGAAAGATACAGAGGGTCTGACAGAATCAGATTCCTGCAAGGGTGGCTAGGAATTGATTGCTTGAAAATCCTCTGTCTCGAGAGAGGTGATTTTGAACTTGTGTTATAGATAGGTACTAAAGGCCTGCATGAGGCAGAACCCCGCCAAAATTTCTACAGAGGTCAGAACTCCTAGCCACCTCTATTTCCAGAGAAGGACTTGCAACTCTGCTACAAGAGAGGCAAATTGTCTCTTGTTCCCACAGAAAGAAACAGATGCTTCATTTTGTGACAGAAATTTAAATTGCTGTGCCCATTGAGGTAACCTGCAATCTGCTATCTAAATCTACTCTGCACCCATTGTAATGCTGAGCTTTACAAACCTTTTACTAATGTATGCCCATTTTGGCATTTGACCTCCAAAAGATGACCAAAACAAATTTGCATGGGTGAAGTTCTCATCCAACAATCACTCCACTCTTATCCTGTCTGCACTCCATCTATCTTCTATCTCAACCTCCATCCTTCCTAGTCAATCCTCTAATCTCTACCCTTTCCAGACGACTTCATTTCTTAAACTTCTTCCTTCCAGTGGATCCTGTCTCTCTATCTCCACCCCTTCAACTGATTCCCCTTACATTCCCCAGTTCCTCTAACCTTCCCAGCCCACTCCTTCTCTTTCACAACTTCGTCCATTTTTGTATCCCTTAGCTATTCCCGACATCCCCAAACTCTTCTTAAATCCCCAGCTGATCCTTTGTCATCCCATCCCGCTCAACCCATCCCATTGCCTCCTCACTTTCATTCCCCAGCCCCTCTCTAACATCTCCCTGCCTCACCTCCTCCTTTCCAACCTTTCTTTTACATCTTCTAGTCAACCTTCTTTCATTACCCTCTCTCATCCTCTGCAGCCCGTCCCTCTCCAGCTGATCCAACCTTCAACCCCCTTCAGCATTTGATCCCTTCCTTCAAACAGCCCCTTCTGTAAACATTCTCCTGGGCCAGGGCCAGTGCCAACATTTTCCTTTGGATCCCAGGTCAAAGGTTGTTCTTAATTGGTAAGAAAAGTGGGCAGGCTGATGACGGGGATACCATTTTTATCTTGGGTAGGTTCAGTGGTGGGTGAGGGGAAAGTAGCTGTAGCAGTGGCCTATGCTCACTAAGCCCTCCCCTCTCCTCATGGATAGCCTGATGTCTAACAGTGATCTGTAAGCAGCAGTAACAGCATTAGTAATGAAAGTCAGAAATTAGTAAGGAAAGTAAAGGAAATAATCCAAGTAAGACTGAGGTTCTCTGAATTAGCAAGCGATTGGACCCAGATTCAAATCTGGATTTATTACTACATGTAGTGTCTCTCCCAATTAGGATCAAAGTGTGGAATATGGGGTCATGATAGACTCAAAATCAAATATGGATTCATTCAATTCTTCTTTGGCAACGAGCATGTTTGTTGAATTTTATTCGGTTTGACGGCTACGCCCTTTTCTGCAAGCTTCTGATCTTAGAACAATAAAGTGTGCTCGGGTATTAACTTGATTAAATTATTGTAATTGAATGTACATATGTTTACTAGCCAAGCCTTCAGAAATCACAAATGATCCAGAATGTTGAAACATGAGTAATCTGTTTGCTCTTAGAGAGAGAAAATTAGACCTGTATTTGAAAGACCTTCACTGGCTCCCTATTCTTGTGCTTCTCAACCCAGTCCTTGGGGAACATTTGAACACTCAAGTTTTCAGGATACTCACAGTGAATATGCATGAGATAGATATGCATACAATAGAAGCAATGTATGCATATCTATTCCATATCTATTCATTGTGGATATCCTGAAAACTTGATTGGATAGGTGTGCCCAAGAACGGGGTTGAGAGCACTGCCCTAGTCCATGGCATATTAAATTAAATTTATAATTTTCAAAACCTTGTAAGAGGGAGATCTGTTATAGTTTAAAAAATAACACCATCATTTCTAACTACAGTATATGCTGGCATGATCTTGAGATCAGTCAATGAAGCACGATTGGCTGAGCTGATGCTGAAAAAGCTGAGATTAGGTTAACACAGAGATAGGCAACTCTGGTCCTGAAATGGCACAATTAAATCTGATTTTCAAGAATGAATATGCATGACATATATTTGCAATCAATTGAGGCAGGGCATGCAAATATATGTCATGAATATTCATTGTGGATATCCTGAAAACCAGATCTGATCATGAGTAGAAGAGCAAGTAAATGTGGCTTTGTAGTCAAGTTTCTGCATGCCGATATAGTTTTATTTAGTGCTCTTGAGCAATAATTTCCCATATTTTTTTAATTATTCATATTAACTAGTTGATTTTTAGATCATGATATTTCTATGGCATTTAAGCAAGCTTTTGTATTTGTTACATTGTTACATTAGAGCTTCTATTTCAGTTATGTTTTTGGATTTGTCAAGATTTTGTGGTCTTTGTAAAGTGTTTTTACTGTATTTCAGTGTGGACAGTATAAAAAAAAGTTTTTAAAAAGTTGTTTTTTTTTACCTATGGTGGAAGAAGGGAGGCACCTATGCTTCTGCAGATACACTGGAAAATGCCCTCTCTAGAAGTTTGGGCTGGGCTGTCCAAGCCCCAGTTCAGCTATGAGTCTACACTAAAAGGCTTACGAAAGGAGACTAGGGGTCTAAATATGTATATCTTAGAGGAGAGGAGAGACATTTATAACTACTAACATAGGCTATCATCTGGATATAGTCAGCATAAAGCTGGCAATCAAACCTAGAATCTTGTATCAAAGCATCCAGAGGGGCTAAATATACGTTAACGAGCAGGGAAGCTTAATACTGACCAGGCAGCAAACATGAAAATATTACCATATCTAAATGATGTATATTTTAAACCTGCCTTGACTTGAAAATGTCTGCATTTCAAATTGTGTTTTAATTTCAATGTGTTAGGTACTTTATCAGTACTGTTTATGTTTCTGCTTCATTGCTTTTTCTTTACAACATCAATACAAAGAAAGAAAACAAAGCCAGGCAGCAGAGAAAAAAACATAGTGCTACAGGATACAGATTAGAGTTAAAATGGAACAATACTGTTCAATGAACTGCAGGCAGGAAATGTGTGGTGTGAACTCAGATTCAATCATGGTCAAATCATTACTTGAAGTATCCTCTTTGTTAATAACCACTTACTGTTGCTTCTCTGTTTTCGCTTTTCAACAAAGCCACTTTCTTGTGTTTTCAGATACAGCATTAATTCAAAAGGGCCAATTTGCTAATACTTGATTCACAACTCCAGTCTTTGGTAAATTAGAAGGAAAAAAAAAAAGCTTAGCCAAGATAGAAGTTGTAAATTAAGTATTGTCAAAGTGTCCCCTGAGGAATAAGTTTAATCTGTAGAAGCATTGTGATGCAAGAAAACAGATTCACTGAAGGAAAAATGTTCTTATTTAAACCTTACAATCAGGCTCCTTCCCTTCTGTATTAGCTGTTCAGAGATATACTTTGTTAGAGTAACCATGGCAAAGCTTGAACAAGAGAAAATTGAAAGAGTACTATAGCAAATATCCTCTTCAAAAATATAAATAAACCAGAGAGGATACAAATTGTCTTTCCAGGGCTTTTTTTTCTGCTGGTACTTAAGGATACTTTGTACCTGCACCTATTTTTCTCCCTCCCATTAGCCCCTGAGCAATGATGGAGAAAGGGGAGCTGAGTTTGTAGGGTCAGAGAGGAGAGTAGCTGTTCCATTCTGCCTGCTTCAGTCTCACCCCTCCCCGCCTATTCATCTCTGCAGGCTGCAGCCTGAAAGAGGAGGGGCTGGACAGACAGGAAGCAGAGGGCTGTTCTCTGCAAGGAACTGGCCAAAGGAGTTGAAGCACCAACTCTGTATACCATAAGCAGGGAATATACAGAACAGCAATAGAACTTGGTAACTGACCATATTGCAAACCATTCTATACCCTGCAATTTTAATTAATTATTAGCACTATTATGTACTTTTCCTTCTTTATTTCTCTGTTTAGTCACTTTAAGCATTACTTTGGCAACACATGTAAAAATGTTGTCATGACAAATTTTTTCTGTATCTAAATCCAAGAAAAGCACAACTGTTACCTATCTCTTTTTCAACTAACTTACTCCCCACCCCCAGTGCTTTTCCCATGCGTTGTCAGTGGCAAAGGAGGTATATCAGGTAAAAAACGCTGCTCTCTTATGATTCCTACTCAGGGGAGGAAGGATGAGAAGGGAGAGGATCATGCCATGACTAATCCCTGCAGCCACTTCCAGGAAGCAGCACTAACTTGAGGTGGGGGTGGGAGAATCTAGGCACTGGATGTTTCTCCTGATTTCTCCTGCCCTGTTTCCTCCCAAGGATGGTCTACATATGAGTACCAGCATCTTTCTTTCTAGATAAAAGCACTGGTCTTTGCTATGCTACACTGTGGAATAAAATTTCAGACTTAAGCAAATACAATTTAGCATATACACTCTTAAAGGTGAATTTCAAAAGCCAGGTGAGTGCCAAAATCAGGAAATGCCACCCACATGTGAGTACAAATCTTTATGTATGAATATCTCATAAAGGAGAAAAATGGGAGGAATGTGGGCATGGTGTGAAAAGGACATGGCCAAGAGATGTGCGCACAAGTACCTATGTGCATATTGGAGCATAAAGTTACTTCTGCTATGGAGGAGGTGTAAGTCTAAATAAAAACATTTCCAGGCATCTATGAAATGTTTGAAGGATCTGGGATAACTGGGGGGAATGCATGCTAAAGAACCAGGGGTTTGAGATCCTAGCTGTAGACTGGGCAAACTGGTGGATGAACTGGTGAAACTTGTCATGGCGTTGACATGCACCTGTTAAAAAGCTCCCTAACTTGCATGGCTCAAAGTCGACTTTATGCGGCTGTGCATGCACACTCATAAAATTAGGGAAACACATACAGGCACAGGGCTATTTTATAATGTGTGTGTATATGCTCACAGGATATAACATTGCCTCATATCTATATATATATATATATATGTGCATCCACACACCCATTTGAAAGTTACTATCTTGAGTAGCATCTACTTGCATACATGCCATTTTATAATCTTAAACATAGGCATGTCTGCAAATTGAGAGAAGATTGGTTTTGGAGATTCACTTCTGCCTTTCTCAGTGGAAGGGAGTGGGCAGTGGAAGGTAATGGGCAGTGGAGTGCCTCAAGGAGCTGTATTGGGACCCTGGAAAGAAATACGACGAGCAAGGTAATCAAATCTGCAGATGATACAAAATTGTTCAGAGTAGTTAAATCACAAGCAGATTGTGATAAATTGCAGGAAGACCTTGTGAGACTGGAAAACTGGGCATCAAAATGGCAGATAAAATTTAATGTGGATAAATGCAAGGTGATGCATATAGGGAAAAATAGCCCATGCTATAGTTACACAATGTTAGGTTCCATATTAGGTGCTACAACCCAAGAAAGAGATCTAGGTGTCATAGTGGATAACACATTGAAATCGTCAATTCAGTGTGCGCAAACAAAATGTTGGGAATAATTAGAAAGGGAATGGTGAATAAAACAGAAAATGTCATAATGCCTCTGCATCGCTCCATGGTGAGACCACACCTTGAATACTGTGTACAATTCTGGTCGCCGCATCTCAAAAAACATATAATTGTGATGGAGAAGGTTCAGAGAAGGGTGACCAAAATGATAAATGGAATGGAACAGCTCCCCTATGAGGAAAGACTAAAGAGGTTAGGACTTTTCAGCTTAGAGAAGAGACAGCAGAGGGGGGATATGATAGAGGTGTTTAAAATCATGAGACGTCTAGAACAGGTAGATGTGAATCGGTTATTTACTCTTTCAGATAATAGAAAGACTAGGGGGCACTCCATGAAGTTAGCATGTGGCACATTTAAAACTAATCGGAGAAAGTTCTTCTTCATTCAATGCACAATTAAACTCTGGAATTTGTTGCCAAAGGATGTGGTTAGTTCAGTTAGTATAGCTGTTTTTAAAAAAGGATTGGATAAGTTCTTGGAGGAGAAGTCCATTACCTGCTATTAATTAAGTAGACTTAGAAAATAGCCACTGCTCTTACTAGCAACGGTAACACGGAATAGACTTAGTTTTTGGGTACTTGCCAGGTTCTTATGGCCTGGATTGGTCACTGTTGGAAATAGGATGCTGGGCTTGATGGACCATTGGGGCCTCATTTTCCAATATCGCATTGGTATCACATGCAATACCAAAAAGGGGTGTCTCCTGACCTGTTTCAGTATGAGTATGAGTGAGAGAGAGAGAGAGAGAGAGAGAGAGAGAGAGAGAGAGAACCTTGCTGTAGTGGCTCCTCCCTAGACAGGTATTTGTATCCCTATGGGAGGCACACCTAGTAACTCGAGGTGAGGTTTAAGTATTAGTGTAGGGGGTTAGGGACCACTTTGACATTCAACGTGAGATGTACGAACAGAACAGTGGTCTCTTGTGAAGATTTGATGACCTATGGAGTGAGGACACTCACTCCAAGATGAGATTTGTGCAATGTTCTCTCCACCTAGCTTGTTGTTACCCAGGTAGAGAGTCCATCAAGCTAGGTTGAGAGAACATTGCACAAATCTCATCTTGGGGTGAGTGTCCTCACTCCGAAGGTCATCAAATGTTCACAAGAGACCACTGTTCTGTTGTACATCTAACATTGAATGTCAAAGTGGCCCCTAACCCACTACACTAATACTTAAACCTCACCTCGAGTTACTAGGTGGGCCTCCCATAGGGATACAAATACCTGTCTAGGGAGGAGGCACTATGGCAAGACTCTCTCTCTCTCACCTGTAGCGCATGCAATTGCACAGTGTAACACAAATGAAAGAGGTGTAGTTATTGGCCATGTTAGGAGCTGTGTGATAAATCCTCCCTACTTTACATTTGCTCCACCCACTGAATACAAAATTAAAAATTTGCATTTGCAAACCATGTTAACTGCTGTTAGCGTGGTTTGCGAAATTATCGCACGCTGTAACTCCTTGGAAAATGAGGCCCTTGGTCTGACCCAGCATGGCATGTTCTTATGTTCATTATTTCCCTGGTCTAAAATTCAGCATACTAAGAGGAAGAGAAAGATTAGGGAACCATCCTCAGGGAATCCCAAGTCAGGCCCTGTCATGCAGAAGATTGTGGGGTTCTTTACCCCAGTATCAGTTGAATATCCGGAGGCAAGATCCATAGTGATGAGTGCTGGAAATCAGGTTGCAGTGCTGCTGGATGAGGAACCATTTTTAAGTCCTGGTGCACTGATAGCACCTTCTCTACCATAATGTTTGGTTCCAGGAGAAGAAGCTTTGCTTCTGTGGGGCTTATATGGTTTGCCATTGGACCCAGTGCTGTCTGGGGAGGCTTCCCCTCTATCTATCATGAGAATGAAGCCAGGCAGTTCAGTAGGGACTCAGATGCTGCTGGGAGACCTTGGAGTCTTTTTGGAAGATAGAGGATTGAAGACTCTTTGCCCCTTGCCTAGACACCTATGGATGGTGAGGAACTTGTTGGGACCAAACGTATCCTACTGAATCCCAGTGATGGAGAAATGGTGAGGAGTGTCCATCAAATTAACTTAGATAAGCTCCCAATTATTACCTTGGACTTAGTTTTGACGGCCTTAGTTTCCTTGGAAAATTCTATTGCCTCTTTAGTAACTATGATTTCTGAAATACATCACCGGATCCAGGTTTTTGAGGCATCTGTAGCTTCATAGAAAGAAAAATTAGAAGATTTAGATGAGTGGGTTACCAAGATCACAAATACACAGCTGAATTTGGTTCAAGGCAGTTTGGTGCAAATGAGAAAATTTGAAATTTTAGAGAATTCTATTAGATATTTAAATCTTCAAGTGATTAATTTTCCTATTCTGGACTTTGTTTTGCCTTTGGACAATTTTAAGTAACATATTTTGGAAATATTGAAGACTCCTTCTGAGGCAATATCACCTATTGCTAAAGCTTATTTTCATCCTATGGATAAGAAAGAGGATTTATTTAGTTTAGTTCCAGAAGGCGACCAAGATTTAAAACCTAGTCCTCATATGACTGTTTTTTCGGAAATGTCTAATGAAGATGAAGAGATTTATAGAAGTATACTTTTGGCCTCCTTTATTTTTATATAAGACCATGACACTGAAATTAGATTGTTTCTACGTAATAGGCATATATAAAATTATGGACAGAAAATATGGATTTATCCAGATATTACCAGGACAACTTAAGACCATAGGAAAAAGTTTATTTCTATGTTTCAAGAGGCCTTTGCCCTTTCAGACAATGTATAGTTTGTTATCCATGTAAATATATTTAAAAAATGCACATAATACTAGACATTACTTTGAGCCACCTTAACTGAGATTTTTTTCTGGAATCTAAAAATCTAAAAAAGGTGTTGATCGTTAGTGTTAACTAATTTTGCTGTTGCAATAGAATGTATATGATGCAGTTCCTCTCAAATTTTCCTTTTCTCTTTTTCTTAGGCCTGGATTCTCTAAGGTCGCAGACCTTAGACAATCTGGCGGTAACGGGGGGCGGGAGGGCGAAGCGGGGGGCGATCCTGCGATAGCCGGCTAACTACACCATAAAAGGTGTAGTTTTGGCGCGAAACTGGCGGCGATAAGGAATCTTACCTTTCGCCACCAGCGATGTGTCCACAGCATCGGCCCCCTGTGCCGCTCTGTCTCCTCCTCTTCCAGGGCTGACTCCGCCCTGACTCCACCCAGAGCTATCTATCGCACGCGAAAAGTCCCTTTTCGCGTGTGATAGCGTTAGAGAATGACCCCCTTCGTTCCACACACAGAATTCAATCTTGCATCCGCCCACCTTATTTTTCTTTATATATGAGTGGTTCACTAGATTCTTTTTTCTTTATGATGTTATGTTTCGCTGCTTGATTATTGTGTGCCCTGATTTATATAACAAGAATTCTTGTGTTAAAATGTATACATTTCATTAAAATTAAAGGAAAAAAAAATGAGAGTAATTTTGCTTTCACGTGCACATACATGTGCATAAAAACAGGGCAGACTAGGAGTGCTTCAAGATGGAACCAACATTTATGCACATTGGGGTAATTTTAAAAGGACTTACATGTGTAAATGTGGCATATTATCATAGCAATTTTAAAAAGCCATTTATGCACGTAAAGTGCACTTACATTTGAATATCCTATGGACAATACAATGACATATACTGTAGCAATATTCAAAAGGCCACTTAAATGGTAAAACCCAATTTTAAGCTTGTAAATGCTTTATAAAATCAAGCCCTAAGTAGCTATTTTCAAAGGAGTTACACATATAAATGTAACATATAATTGTAGCAATTTTCAAAAACCATTTGTCTGCATTAAGACAGTAATTTTCAAACAGCCACGTGGGCATACATGTACGCACATATGCCAGCTCACGCCCACAGATGCCGCCATTTCATAACATACGTGCATATATGCATATATAATATAAAATTGGCTGTACGCACATTCATGAACAAGCAATTTTGTATAGACACACGCATGTGCGCACAAATGCCGGCTCTACCACATAAGTGGGTGGATTTTATTAGTTACGGGTGCCGATGCAATTACCAGTTTCCCCAGTCCATTCCCATTTCACTCAGGTAAAGGATAGGGCTACCTATCCCTAGAGATGTGAATCGGAACCGGAATCTGATCGGTTCCGGTTTGGATCCAAATCTTAAAATTTTTATCGCCCCGCCCGATTTGAGTTCTGATTATTGGCTGCACCCGATCCGATAATCAAAACACCCTCCCGAATCCCCAAAAAAGGTTTTAAAATTACCTGGTGGTCCAGCGGGAGCGCGGGGAGCAATCTCCCGCTCTCAGGACATCGGCTGCGTTAATAAAAATGGCGCCAATGGCCCTTTGCCCTTACCCTGTGACAGGGCAAAGGTAGCGCCGGCGCCATTTTGAATATTGGCAATACGGCCTGAGTGCAGGAGATCACTCCTGGACCCCCGCTGGACCCCCAGGGACTTTTGGCCAGCTTGGGGGGGCCTCCTGACCTCCACAAGACTTGCCAAAAGTCCAGCGGGGGTCCGGGAGCGACCTCCTGCACTCGGGCCGTATTGCCAGTATTCAAAATGGCGCCGGCGCTACCTTTGCCCTTACTATGTTATAGGAGCCGACGGGGGTGGGCCTGCAAAAGGCTGCAGCCATTCAAACCGCAGTGGTGTGATTTCGCCGGCCGCACTACAGCAGAGAAAGGGCCACCTCAGTATCTATAGTCCCCTTGCGGAGCTTAACTGAAGTTGCTGATGCAACTATATGTACTAAGTGAAGAGCACAGAAATTAGTAGAGGAAGCGTAGAGGAGGCTGACATGGACCAAATAAAGGGAAAAGAAATACCAGCAAGGGCATCATTATCCCAAGGCAGTGAGAGTGAGGCAGAGCAGCAGCAGAGACAACACCCCAAGAATTTACTAGCTGAATGACATTGTTATTGCGACATATAAATGGTCTTAGTTTTCTGCTCAGGCTCAGCCTCCATCCCACTTTGATCCCTATGCAGTTTTTTTCCCTCTCAAAAATGGGATGTTTGATCTTGGCTTGGGGGGTGGTGGTAGTACTGGAGGGTGCTACCAGTGAACACTTGATGAACCTCGGAGTGAGGAAACTCACTCCAAGATGAGATTAGGGCAATGTTCTCTCCACCTAGCTTGATGGACTCTCTACCTGGGTAACATCAAGCTAGGTGGAGAGAACATTGCCCAAATCTCATCTTGGAGTGAGTTTCCTCACTCCGAGGTTCATCAAATGTTCACAAGAGATCACTGTTCTGTTCATATGTCTAACATTGAATGTCAAAGTGGCCCCTAAACCCCTACACTGATACCTAAACCTCACCTCGAGTTACTAGGTGGGCCTACCATAGGGATACAAATATCTACCTATGGGGATGACATTATGGCCAGGCTCTCTCTCTCCTCTCTCTCTCTCAAAAAGACATTGATAAGTTGGAATCCAAGATGATGCCTAGGTTACATGCCTCACTTAAAATGGGAATGGTGACATTTTCAAATATAAAGTCCAAGAGGGAGGGGCTCATGATGAGTTGGGAATGGTAGATAGTTATATTATTTCATTTTTGGGAAAGCCATGTATTTATTGTTTTAAGGTATAGATTCTTGGACCAGGACCAAGTATATGGTAGAATAAACTGAATATCATCAGCATATATTTTGAAATTTATACCAAGGCCAGAAAGTAGGTGACAGAGTGTTAGCAAATAAATGTTAAATAAAATAGCTGTTCGGACCAAGCCTTGAGGGACACCTGAGTTAATGTAGTACCAGTTGGACTGACAATGCCCATGCTTATCCTGTTGAGGACAATGGAATAGGATTGATTTGAACCATTGGAGAACAGTACCATTAATTCCAATGGGCCGGATTTTAAAAGCCTTACGGGTGTAAATCAATTTGCTGTTGTGTTGGAGGATCGTGTGCCAGTAGGCTGCCGGTGCACGCATCTTGTGCCTGCCTAGAGGAAGGCGCAAAAGTTAAGATAGAGGTCAGGGGGGCTTAGAATACTGCTAGGAGGTGGAAAGGTTAGGGGAAGGGGTTGGAAGTATAGAGTAGGGGGAAGGGAAGTTCCCTTTCAGGCCGCTTGGAGCGGCCTGGGAGGGAACAGGTGAAGGCCACGGGCGTCGGCGTGCACAGAGTGCACACTTGTGCACTCCCTTGCACTCGCTGACCCCGATTTTATAACATGTGCACACCTGCACGCGCATGTTATAAAATTGGGCGTCCATGTGTGCGTGCCGGGTAGCATGCGCACATGTACACCCGCGTGCTTCTTTGAAAATCTACCCCTATATGTTGAAGATTGGCATAAAGAATTTCATGATTTAGGGTATCTAATGCTGTAGAGATATCGAGGAAGATTAAAATGTAATTTACATTAAAATTGAAGCCTTGGACCGTGTTGTTTTGGGTGAAGAATATTGTTATCATCTATGTATTCGCCTAACTGGTGAAGGACTATGGATTCAATCATTTTGCTAAAGCAGTTAAAGATGCAATTGGACAGTAATTTGAAAGATCCATAGGCTCTATCGATTTCTTTTTGGGAATGGGTAGAATGGAGGTTTGTTTTAAGGTATTTGGAAAAGTGCCAGAAGTTAGAGATAAGTTGACTAATTGAGCTAGTGAGGGAGAAATACATTCTCAAATCTCCTTTAATAATTGTTCTGGGCAGGGATTGTATGGACTAATGACTATCTTCATTTTTGTAAGGATGTAGGCAGTAGAGGAGGACCGGAAGGCTCATCTGCATACTGCTTCCAGCATCCCCCGGGAGAGGAGTTCAGAGGTCACCGCAAGCGATCCAGGGATTGACTT
The DNA here is from genome assembly GCF_901001135.1 of Rhinatrema bivittatum. Taxonomy (NCBI): domain Eukaryota; kingdom Metazoa; phylum Chordata; class Amphibia; order Gymnophiona; family Rhinatrematidae; genus Rhinatrema; species Rhinatrema bivittatum. Next base: position 25,175 of record NW_021820847.1, on the reverse strand, counting down.
CCACAGCCCCAGCTTCCAGAGGCCCCGCACCCTTTGCAGAAGAGGAGGACTGGAAGGCTCATCTGCATACTGCTCCCAGCATCCCCTGGAAGAGGAGTCCAGAGGTCACCGCAAGCAATCCAGGGATTGACTTCCAGAGGCCCCGCACCCTTTGCAGTAGAATAGGACCGGAAGGCTCATCTACATACTGCTCCAGCATCCCCCGGAGGAGGAGTCCAGAGGTCACCGTAAGCGATCCAGGGATTGACTTTCACAGCCCCAGCTTCCAGAGGCCTCGCACCCTTTGCAGTAGACAAGGATTGGAAGGCTCATCTGCATACTGCTCCCAGCATCCCCTGGGAGAGGAGTCTAGTGGTCACCGCAAGCTATCCAGGAATTGATTTCCAGAGGCCCCTCACCCTTTGTAGTAGAGGAGGACCGGAAGTGCACGCTGGAATCTCAAACCCTTCCATTAACTCAGTGAAGATTAATTTAATAGTGGTTAAAGTGGATTGGTAAGTATAGCTTTCAGAAATATTTGGGCTTATAAAAGTTTGGTGAAAGGTGAAATTAAGGGATTTCTTCTTTAGAGTTGTATATGTCTCAGATAATAAGCAAGCCAGAAATAGTTAATTCTAGTGTCTGTCTTTCCTACCCGTTCAACCCTTGATTTTTAGGCATGAGACACTTTCTCATTAAAAATCAATCAGGATCTTATCTAAATCATACTATTATACAGCCCTTATTGAAATTTTAATCATCCCCTTGTAGGACACTAGCTTACTTAGTAAATTCACCTGTAAATTTAAAGTACTCTCATTCCAACTCCCTTAGTATCCTAAACTTAACTAGGAATTCAATAAAACTAAGATGAAGGTGAATGTGTGCACTTAGTTCAAAGAGCTCCTGGCTCTCAGGGAACGAGTCCGATCTCTGGAGGCTAGAGTAGCAGACTTGGAGGAGCTAAGGCAGACAGAGAGGTACATTGATGATACCTTCAGGGACATAGTAGCCAAGTTCCAAATCCAGCCTGGTAGCCCCAGTGCTGCCTTGGATCAGAAAGGTCTCCCAGTAGGAGAACATCACCCTGGTGGAGCAAGAAGTGATTCTGTAGCAAGGACCTGCTCTCCAGGTGATGTATTTTAGAGATGTGAATTGGAACCGGAATCGGTTCGGTTCCAGTTCCGATTAAAATCTTATAATTTTTATCGTCCGGCCAGATTGGTTTTTTGTTTATCAGCTGCGCCCGATCCAATAAACAAAAAACCCACCCTAACCCTTTAAAACTGACCCCTTAGCCTCCCCCACCCTCCCGACGCCCCCAAAAAAGTTTTAAAATTACCTGGTGGTCCAGTGGGGGCACCGGGAGCAATCTCCCGCTCTCGGGCCGTCGGCTGCGCTAATAAAAATGGCGCCGATTGCTCTTTGCCCTTACCATGTGACAGGGTATCTGTGCCATTGGCCGGCCCTTGTCACATGGTAGGAGCACTGGATGGCTGGCGCCATCTTTAAAAACCGTTTATGCTTTATCCTATTTTCTTCTGTTGGATCCTTCTTCCAATTTTTGAATGAAGATCTTTTGGCTAAAATAGCTTCTTTCACCTCCCCTTTTAACCATGCCGGTAATCGTTCTGCCTTCTTTCCACCTTTCTTAATGTGTGGAATACATCTGGACTGTGCTTCTAGAATGGTATTTTTTAACAATGACCACGCCTCTTGGATATTTTTTACTTTTGTAGCTACTCCTTTCAGTTTTTTTCTGAACGGTGGTGGGTGGCCCCACCACCGTTACCTCTCTCACCAAGTCCTGTAATCCACTGAGAATTAGATCTAAAATTGTTCCCTCTCTCGTCAGTTCCTGAACCAATTGCTCCATAAAGCTATCATTTATTCCATCCAGGAACTTTATCTCTCTAGCGTGTCCTGATGATACATTTACCCAGTCAAAATTGGGGTAATTGAAGTCTCCCATTACTGCACTACCAATTTGGTTAGCTTCCCTAATTTCTCTTAGCATTTCACTGTCCGTCTCACCATCTTGACCAGGTGGACGGTAGTATACTCTTATCACTATAGTCTTCCCCGACATACAAGGGATTTCTACCCATATTCAGTTTTGTATTTAGTCTCATGCAGGATGCTTATCCTGTTGGACTCTATGCCATCCCAGACATAAAGCACCACACATCCTCCCGGGTGCTCCTCTCTGTCAATGCGATATAATTTGTACCCCCGGTATAGCACTGTCCTGTTGGTTATCCTCTTTCCACCATGTCTCTGAGATGCCAATTTAGTCTGTGTCATCATTCACTGCTATACATTCTAATTCTCCCAACTTCAGTTAGTCAGCCAGAGTGACTCACTGCTCTCTTGATTAACAAATGTTGATACCTATTCAAACCCAATTACACTACCTCAACACCTTTCCAAGGTGAGTAACTGAGCTGAACTATTCAACCTTTTTACTTAGGTATACACTGCTCCTAGCTTATTTCTAGCTTCTGGCTACTTTTTTTTTTTTTGTGGTTCTTTTGTACTAAATACAAACACTCAGTTCTTTAAAAGTCTGCAGAACACTCAGTTCTGCAGACTTTTAAAAATAAATAAACTACTTACTGCTTACTACCTACCTTATTGACTGACTATTTAAAAATACAAACAGTCTAACTTGTTTATTCACTGCCTTTCTGACTATTAAAAGCACAAACACACAAACACACTAAATAATTTTCTCAAATAGTTAACTTTGCCCCAATACTTTAAAAAAAGACAATGTCCCAAGCAAATACTTGCTCACAATCCAATTGTAATTTGACAATGTTGCAAATAAAATTAATCCACTTATCTTAATGGTTGAACACAAAGTCTTTTTTCATTATCCCGACACGCGCTGTGTTTCAAGTCTTATGTCTGCCCCATTCCTTTATTTCAAGTTGCTATCTGGGATCTCAGTAGCCTCCTACTGCATTCTGGGATTGGCACTTCTGGGGATGCTTTTGACATAGGCTACTTTGTAGGAGGCTACCATGATCCCAGAAAGCAACTTGAAATAAAGGTTTGGGGTGGAGGTGGGGAGAAGGGAAAGGTTTGGGGTGGGTTTTGGGGTGGGGGACTCTGGAGGCTGCCAGATTTAATTTTTTTTAGAATAAGGGAAAGTAGGTGCAGGGGTGGGGGAGGGGAGTGGGGACTCCCGGCCCCAATACATTATTTTTAAGAATCAATGCCTATTTTTTGGGGGGGTGGTGGTGAAAGTTTCTCTCCATAGGGCAACTCAGGTGGGAGGAAGGATGGGACAAGCTGAGATTTTATTTTTTTTTTAAATGGAACCTAACAACTTTTCTAAATATAAGGTTAAGTCTAAAGTTATACGGCCACATGAGGCTGCATAACTTAAGATTTGCTTCCAAGCAACTCTAAAATTATTGGCTAACTTAGCTAGATATATCCGATATTTGGCTAAGTTAGCCACATAATGGGACCCTTCCCTGCAAAGCTGCCACAGCACCCTTTTAATTCCGGCAAAATTATAGCCAGATAAAAACATATCTAGCTATAATTTAGCAAGATAAGAGCCTCAATATGCAGTATAATTCATTTAGCTGGATAACTTGTAAGTTATCTGTCTAAATAGCTTTTGAAAATCTACCTCTTTGTGTTCAACCATTAAGATAATCAGATACATTTAGGGCTGGATTTTAAAAGCCCTGTGCGCGTAAATCTGGCCGGATTTATGCGCGCAAGGCAGTCGCGCGCCGGCATGCCGGTGCGCCTTTTTTGCATAGGCCGCTGGCACGCACACAACCCTGGGACGCGCGTAAGTCCCGGGGCTTCGTAAAAGGGGCAGGGAGGGGCATGTCCGGCGGGGTGACAAGGGTCAGGGGGCAGTTTGGGGCGGGACCAGGGGCGTGGCGCCAGCCCAGGGGCGTGGTCGAGGCTTCCGGACCAGCCCCCGGGTTGGGTGATGGCGCACCGGCAGCCCGCTGGCGCGCGCAGATTTATGCCTGCTTTTAGCAGGCGCAAATCTGCCAACAAAGGTAGGGAGGGGGTTTTAGATAGATAGATAGATATGGCTATGCGCATATCTTATAAAATCCAGCGTATTTTTGTTCGCGCCTGGTGCACGAACAAAAGTACGCGCTCGCGCAAATTTATAAAATCTACCCCTTTATTTGGAAAAGAAAAGGAAAAAAGTCACAAAAAATGTTGCACAAGTTTTGGACTGATGATAACATTGATATTAGATAATTACACTGACTACTTGATTTACATTTCTATCAGTGGAAGACCCTCGAAGGCATTTAATTATTGTGTTGCCTTCAAAATGAGATCCCAAATTAGTTCCTCCTATGATTGAGTCTCCTAGCAGAAAGAGCTTTCTTTTATGAGGTTTGATAATGTTGAAGGGTTTTTGGTTGCATTGAGAGGCTTTCTCCTTTACAGACATCCACTTATTGTCTGTTGTCGAAGCAACTTCAGTTTTCAATGCAGAAAAGGCATAGTTGAAACAGTTTTGTATGGAAGAATGGGCCACATAAATGAAACAGATGAAACTGTTGAAACAGTCACATAGTTGAAATTGTACTGTATGGAAGAATAGGTCAAAATTCCTCAAGGCTTATGTGAGAGATGAATCATCAGTTAAAGGAAACATTTATATAAAATTATTGCTGTTCAAGGAGGTGCCATCATTTACTGAATGAAGGATTCACATACTTTTTTACACGGGGATACTTACTGTTGAATCTCTTGGTTGAAAAAATAATACAAATATATCCTTTATGTCAATTTAATAGTATGATCTTTCTTTCTTATTCAAGTTTAGTTTAGGATCTCATCATGTTTTGAGTTTAAATAGTGCTAAAATATAGACCATCCTAGGTGTTCACAAACCTTTTCTCAATATTGTATATAAATATATTTATAAAAGTAGTAGATGGGTTAGTAGGCGGGTGCTGTTTGAAGGTCGCAGAATATAGATCATTATATGTAAAAATATATAAAAACAGACTAGATGTGACTAAGATTGGGGGGAAAAAAAGGTCAATTACATCATACTGTCCTTTGTCAGAGCTAGAAAAATAAAGTGAAATAATCTACATGAATATTACATTTTAAGGTCCTGATTTTGCAAACCTTGTTTTTTTTTTACATAGATACAGAATGTAAAAATAGCTATAAGACATTTGGTATTTTTCCAGTGAATAAACACCCTGTTTGTGAAATCCGATTCATATATAAACAAGATCTGAAGAAAACTATAACTGCTTTAAAGCAGAAAAAAAGGTAGTTATTGTAAGTTATTAATCTGTTTGCTTGGAAGTTAGAAAATACAATTAAAGATCTCAGAGACTAGGAGGCTCATATTCAGAGGCATTTAACTGGATAATTAACGTTATCTGGCTAAATGCTGACTTTTGAATAGTTGGGGCACATATCCAGGTATACTTTTTCCAGATATCACATTATCCAGATAACATAGGGACATTTCATGTGCATTTCTGGAAAGAAATAGGTAAACTAAGTAAGTTACATAATTATTTCTGATTAGCCAAGTAACATGTAAGGCTAATGCTGGTCATGTCATAGAGCTGCCTTATAGACTTAATATACCTCCCCCCTTCTTTGACCTCTGATTTATGTGATTCATGTGACTGATGTGTCTATCACGATTCACCTTTCATATCATTCCCAATTTGCTTTTTGCATATGCAAGCAGTAGTGTCTGCTGGTTGGTGTCCTTTTTGTGTTTTCTTGTTTTCTGTATTATGGATCCTTGATTATACATCTCTGCTTTATGTTTGGTTTTGCTGACTGTTTTTCCTGGCCTCTATCCCGCCCAATGCAGCCCATGTGGCGAAACATGGTCCGCTTCATTTTTCTTGATTAATTCACCACAAGGATCCATTAACTCTTTAAAGCTATACCACCTCCATATAAAGTATAAATAGAAACATGCAAACAAAAACTGAACTTGAAACTGCAAAAAGCATTATGGAATGGAAAACAAATATCATCCCTCACTAAACATCAAACAACAACATCAAGAAATAAAAAGCATCAATCATAATAGTAAAACCAAACTCATAAAAAGAATAAATATTTCAAAACAACTGATGAAAACAACATCCAGTGATTATAATCATATAACATTGTTTTATTTTTTTATTTCTCAAACATTGATAAAATATTTCAAAATAACAAACACAGCCAACAACATGCAACAACTAAAATTAAAGCTAAAATAAATCCCCTGCTCTCCACTTCTGGGAACTTTATTTTCCAGTCACCCTGAGATTGTCAAGGATTAGTAAGAGGTGGGAGATATGCACAACTTTCTTCTCAAACTGATATGTTCATTCTCACACAAACTCCCTTATATTTTCTCTCACACACATGCTCACTAGATCACATGTTGTCTCTCGTACATGCTCACTGATTCGCATGCTCTCTCTCACAGACATGCTCACTGTGTCCCACAGTCACACTCTTGTTCATACATATGCTCACTCGCTCAATCGATCTCTCATATACATGCTCACACATGTTCACTGACTCATTCTTGCTCACAAACATGCTCACTGGCTCAATTACTCTCTTTTATACTCAAACACAGGCCCACTGGCTTAAATATCCTCTTGCTCAAACATATGCTCTTTGGTTCACTTGTTTTCTCTCGCTCACAAACATGCTTTGGTAACCACACAAGCCCGACTGTATTATGCAGTGCAATAATGGAAAACCAGAAATATAATCACACCTCACAAATTCTCAAGCAATAAAATAAAGAGATATAAGACAGCATATATAATATTAAAACCATGTAAAGAATGAATATATCAAAACAGCCGACAAATATAGGGTGTCTAATATTCAAAGCGCATTCAGTGCTACTTAACCAGATAAGTAAGACTTATGTGGTTAAGTATCAACCGTTGAATATGTGCTTACATTTAGTGTCTGCTGCTTAGCCACATAAGTCCTTTAAATGACTAAAATGTTGTCTGCATAAATTGTGGGCAGGCAGTGGGTGGAGCGACTTAGTCACAAAACTTACTCAACTAAGTAGCAATATTCTGTCTTAGCCACATAAGTTTACTCTCTACATTAAATGGTTATAACTGATAGGGCTACGTAGAAATATATATGCATATATTCAGTGACATAGCCATACTGCTGAATATACTGTATAATTTAGGTGGGTAAGTTATATCTGGCCAAGTTACTTAAATGGCCATCTTTCAATATTGGGCCCCTAATGATTTAAAAAGCCACTTACAATCGTTCTAATATTTCCCAAACACCAATAAAATATTTCAAAACAGCAGACACATAAAATAACACACCAAAATCTAAAAAAATAGAAAAATAAATAATTACAAAATCCCCAGCTCTACATACCACAAAATAAATAAATAAATACTTGGCATCTTTTGACTTCCCAGAGGTTGTTATGGATTTGGGTGAAGTAGGCCATACAATCTTTTTCCTCTCTTTCCTTCTCACACATAGGCACTAACTCTCTCATACATGTGCAGGCTCTCACACACATACATGCAGACTATCTCTCTCTTATACATACATGCAGCCTCACTCTCTCTCATGGACACATGCAGGCTCTTACTCATGCACACAGAAATGTAGACATGCTCTCTCTCATACACATGCAGGCACGCTCATGCACATAGGGTCTCTCTCATACACACTTGCAAGCTCTCTCTCTTTTATATACACATGTGGGGTCTCTCTCTTTCATACACACATGCAGGCTCATTCTATTTCATACACATATTATGCAGGTGCTTTCTCTCATGCACACATTTAGGCTCTCACTCATCCATACACACATGCAGGTTCACTTATGCACAAATTCAGGCTCTCTTTCTTTCATACACACATGCAAGCTCTCTCATACACATATTCAGGGTCTCTCTTTCATACACAGATGCAAGCGCTCTCTCATACACATATGCAGGTTTATTCATGCACATATTCAGACTCTTTCTCTTTCATACAGACATGCAGACCCACTCTCTTGCCCATGTTCATGCTCTCTTTCATACACACATGCAGGCTCTCTCTCTTTCTTACACATATGCAGGCTCACTCTCATGCCTATATTCAAGCTCTCTCGTTTTCATACACAAATACACAGGCTCACTCTCATGCACATATTCAGGCTTTCTCTCTTTCGTACACTCATGCAGGCATGCTCTCTTTCATACATACATGTAGGTTAAATCTCATGCATATATTCAGGCTCTCTCTTTCATACACACATGCAAGTGCTCTCTCTTTCATGCACACATGCAGGCTCACTCTCATGTACCTATTCAGACTCCTCTTTCATACACACATGTAGGCTCTCTCTCTTTCATACACATATGCAGGTTCACTCTGCACACATTCAGGCTTTCTTCATACACACATGCAGGGTCCCTCTCATGCACACATTCAGGCTCTCTTCATACACACATGCAGGGTCACTCTCATGCATACATTAAGGATCTCTCTCTGTCATACATACATGCAGTCTTACTCTCATGCACACATTCAGGCTCTCTTTCTTTCATATATACATGCTGGTGCTTTTTCTCATACACACACAGCTCTCAGGCATCCTTCTTTTTTCTGGGCCTTGGCGAAGCCTACACTGCTCATTTACTGCAAGTGGATGGAAGTGGGAGGAAGCAGCACTGCAAGCGCCATATATATCCTGTTGCTGAGCCTGTAGGTCTTTCTTTGGACTACGTCAGGATGGGCTCCGTCATGGCAACACTGAGACTTCCCTCTAGCCGTGCAGCCCTGCCTGACACCTCCCTCTTGCCATGTGGCCCATGTCAAGACCTCTCTTGGGTCACACAGCCCCACCAAGACCACCTTGGACCACTTGGGTTGTGCTCTGTTGCGGCCCTGCCAAGACTGCCATTGGGATGCATCATGTGTTGCAGCCATGCATACACCTCCCTTGGGCCACGTTGGGTGTCGTGGCCCCACAAAAGAATTTGTTTTGTGGCTTCATCCCAGCAGGTGATGAGAAGAAGATCATGTGACCAGTGCAACCGGCTCACCGGGGAATGCCCAATCCCGTGATAGGTCAATTCACCCCTGGACCAGAGCTACACCACAAAATAAGAGAAAAACCCATGAAAAACTAATTAATTTGCTTTGCACATTTAACCCTTTGTCTTGAAAATAATGCCAATTCAATGATGTCCAGCTGTCCCTGTTAGGGGCCCTGGCCACAGGCCTGCGTGGCCGGGTCTCCTCACCTTAGGGGTCCAAGGACTTGCGCCTGCCCCATCCTTCCCCGGCCCCTATCGTCGGTTCCTGCCGCTGCAGCCCGCCTCCAATTGCACCACACCCAACATCCACACTGCCGGGTTCCCCAACGCGAGCATGCATGACTCTGCCTCCATTTAAAGGGCCAGAAGCGGAGAAGCCCTCATGGCCCGCAGAGATGACATCGGGCAAAGCAGGTATAAATACCCTGCCTTGCTTTATCCCATTGCCTTGGCAACAGGTCCCACTCTGCTCTGACCTGCTGTTGCTCCGCGTGTTCCTGACTCTGCTCCATGTGTTCCTGGTCCTGCTCCATGTTTCTGGTCCTGCTCCATGTGTTCCTGCTCCTGCTCTGTGTGTTCATGATCCTGCTCCATGCCCTCCTGTTCCTGTTCTAGCTCGTCATCTCCTCAGCTTGCTCTTCTGGTTCTTGACTTGGCTCAACCCTGGATTCTGCATTGTCTGCCGCCTGCCCTGACCACTTGCCTGCTCACCGTTTCTCCTGCTAGCTGATGGCCATTACCTCTGGTCTGTCTGACCTCGCTTCCACCTTCTGGTTTCAAGATAATCTTTGTCCGGAGACTCGCTCCTAAGTCTTACTGGCCCCGGCACCCAAGGCCTCAAGCTGTGGGGAATGAGGGCTTTTATAGGTGAAGGTCCCTTTGGGTCTTCATCACATGTATCCGCCTCCTGACAAGGACCTATAGGATCTCCTATCATATAGGTGGCACCAACCTCGTCTCGGTCCAGGGGTCCACCACTCCGCCCAACAGTTTGCCAAGGCCATGGACCCGGTGGATCTGTCTGGCTTTCAGGCCATGCCCGGCCTAGCCCAAAGATTGCAGCAGCAGCAACAATGTTTGGACATGCTAGCGGCCATGGTTTAGTGCCTGGCCTCCCATTTATATGTACCATCCTCCTCTGCCATCAGTGCTCGGGTGGTGCTGACTCCTTCTACTTCAACTGTGGTTCTTCAGCTTCCAGCACTTCCTCGCTATGCCGGGGACTTCCGGCAATGTCGTGGTTTCCTAAACCACTGCTTTATGCATTTTTCTCTACAACTTGCCCAGCTCGCCAGTGACACCATCACAACGATGTTCATTCTCTTGCTTTTGGATGGCAAGGCCCTGGCCTGGGCTTCTCTCTTGTGGGAGTGAGGAGATCCCATGCTACAGGATCTGCAGTGCTTTGTACACATCTTAAAGCAGGTCTTTGATGAACCGGGCCAACAAACTACTGCTGCGTCAGATCTACTCCACCTTCGCCAGGGCTCCAGAACCTTGGCAGAATATGCGGTCGAATTCCATACATTGGCTTCCGAACTAGGCTGGTGGTAAGATAGCCTTAGGAGTATTTTCCTTGAAGGATTATCATCAAGGATCAAGGACGAACTGGCCACCCAAGAAATCCTGGATGACTTGGAAGCCCTCATCAACCTCTCGGATCAGATAGACTGACGTCTCCAGCAACACCTCCTTGAGGTCAAGTCACCCTGCAGGCCTGTGGCTCTGGCACCATTCTTCTCTCAGCCTATGATGCCCCAGCCTCCAGGGTACCCCACACTGACTCACCTTGAAGAGTCCATGCAGCTTGGCTGGAGCCACCTTTCACTGGAGGAGAAGCAGCGGAGACGCACCTTGGGCCTCTGCCTCTACTGTGCAGGAAAGGTGCACATGCTGTCACAGTGCCTGGAGCCAGGAAACTCTTGAACCTAGGTGTCAATGGGGAGAAGACCCTGAGCTGTGCCAACTCTACTCCATAATGCATGGTGCCTATGAACTTTATCCTTTCCCGTGGTGCCTTCACCATCCTGGTGCTGATCAACTCTGGTGTCAGGGGCAATTTCATTCTGATGGATTTGGTCGGGCAGCTAACGCTGCCCACTTTGCCCAGGACTCCACCACTAATAATCTCCTCCATCCATGGGGAACCATTGCTTGGTCAGATATCCCAGGTCACCACCCCGGTACAGCTGCATACCAGCATCCTTCATGAGGAGGAGCTCTCCTTTTTCGCCCTTGAGAGGGCGATACATCTGGGAGTTCTGGGACTGCCGTGGTTACAATGGCACTTCCCCCACATTGACTGGAAGACCCTGCAGCTCGCCTCCTGGGGTCCTTGCTGCCATGCCACTTGTCTTCACAAGGTGCAGTGCTCCGGCATTACCATTGTGACTGTCTCGCTGGCACTACCTCCTCACAACACAGAATATGTAGATTTGTTCTCTAAGGAGAGGGAGGAAACCCTTCATGAACACCGCCTCTTCGACTGCACCATAGACTTGCTCCCAGGAACCATTCCCCCCCTCCCCCCCACCGGAGGCGAGTATACCCCTTGTCGTTCCCAGAGACCAAGGCTATATCTGAATACATTCAGGAGAACCTGAAAAGAGGCTTTATTCAGCCCTCCACCTCTCCAGCTAGGGTTGGCTTCTTCTTCGGTCACTCCAGCCCTGTATAGTCTACCAGGGTTTAAATGCCATCACTAGGAGGGACCAATATCACTACCACTCATTCCAGAACTGTTGGATCGGCTGCAAGGGGCCAAAGTATTCACTAAGCTGGACCTTCGGGGGGTGTACAACTTGGTCCGTATCAAACTGGGTGACAAATGGAAGACTGCCTTCAATACCAGGGACAGCCACTACAAGTACTTAGTGATGCTCTTCGGTCTCTGAAATGCCACCGCAGTCTTCCAACACTTAATGAATGGTGTTTCATGACCTACTATATACTAGCTTCATAGACCTTGACGATGTCCTCATTTTCTCCAAGGACCTAAATTCCCATCGGCAGGAGGTCAGGCGAGTCCTCTAGCATTTATGGGCTCACAGGCTGTATGCCAAGCTAGAGAAATGCCTATTTGAGTGGGAATCTCTTCCCTTCCTGGTGTATGCCATCTCCAGCACTGGGTTCTGTATGGACCCTGAGAAGATCACCTGCATCCAGAATTGGCCACAACCTTCCAGGCTCCGGGCCTTGCAGTGCTTCTTGGGATTCACCATTTACAGACATTTTATTCCACACTACTTCCGAATTGTGGCGCCCCTTTCAGCCCTCACTAGAAAGGAGATCAACTCCAAGCAATGGCTACCCCAGGCTGTTAAAGCCTTCAACGTGCTAAAGCAAGCCTTCTTGTAAGATACCTGCCTCCGACACTCGGACCCCTCTTGCCTATTCATCGTGGAGGTAGATGCCTCCTTCACAGCCGTGGGAGTGGTACTGAGCCAACACTCAGAGAAAGGGACCTTGTTATCATGCTCCTACTTATCACGGAGCTTTACCCCAGCAGAGAAAAATTACAGTATAGGGGACAAAGAATTACTTGCCATCAAGATGGCTTTTGAGGAGTGGTGGCAGTGGTTGGAGGGTGCACAACACCCCATTACCTTGTACACGGATCATAAAAATCTAGAGTATTTCTTCCATGCCCAAAGGCTGAACCCCCACCAGGCGCACTGGTCCTTACTCTTCAGCCACTTAATTTCACCCTACACTACAGACCAGCCTCTAAAAATACCCATGCTGATGCTCTCTAGAGCATACAACACAGAGGATGGTCCCGAGGCACCAACGTATTGATCCAGCAAGGGTACTTCTAGCCACAACTCAGCCTATTCCACCAGGGAAGACTGTGGTCCCTTTTCGGCTCAGACAAAGGGTTCTAAGATGGGTTCATGATTCTCTCACTGCCAGACACCCAGGGAGAGCCCATATACTAAATTTCTTACAACGATACTACTGGTAGCCCCATGTAGGAAAGGACATAAAAGCCTACGTGGACTCCTGCCCAACCTGCACCCGGCAAAAAACCCCAGCAGATTATCCCTGGGACCTTCTCCAGCCACTACCAGTTCCTTGGGAATCATGGATGCACCCATCTACAGACTTCGTGGTAGACCTGCCCCCTTCCAACAGCCACCACGTCATCTTGGTCATCATCGACAGATTCTCAAAGATGGACCACTTCACCGCACTTCCAAGATTTCCCTCAGCCCCTGAACTGGCCAAACTCTTCACTCAACATATCTTCCACCTCCACAGACTCCCACAGCACATTGCCTCTGATTTCGGAGTTCAGTTCACTGCCAACATCTGGTGATCTCTGTGCAGGAAGTTCAGCATCCAACTTGACTTCACCAAGGCCTACCATCCTGAAGGCAACGGCCAAGCTGAACGTACTAATCAAACCTTGAAAACCTTTCTTTGTTCTTTTGTGAACGACCAGCAGGATGATCGGTCCACCCTTCTTTCCTGGGCCGAGTTCTTCCATAATTCACACATCAACTCACCAACTGGCTCCTCACCATTCCTGATCATCTATGGGAGGCAACCTGCACCACTGCTCCCTACGCCCCTCTCAGTGCCTTTTCCGGCAGCCCAGCTCACCGCCCAGGAACTTAGGGTCTTCTAGAATTGTACACAGGAAAACCGACGGGAGGTGGCAGAAGAAGCAAAGAGGACATCCAACAAGCATTGACGTCCAGCGCCCCCTTTTAACCCAGGGAACAGAGTATGGCTCAGCACCCACCACATCTGCCTCCAGATACCTTCAATGAGGCTATCCCCCCACTACATTGGACCTTTCTCAATCAGTGAACGGCTTGAGCCAGTTACTTATCGCTTGTGATTACCATCATCCCTAAAGATTCACAACACCTTCCATGTGTCTCTCCTTAAACCTCTGGTTTTATCATGGCAATGATGCAAGCTCTCCAAACCCCAGGATGTCACCTCTTAGGAGGATCTAACATATCAAGTGAAGGAGGTACTGGACATATGGAGTTGCCACAAAACATGGGAATATCTAATCTCTTGGGAGGGTTTTGGTCCTGATGAGAATACGTGGGAGCCCGCCTACTTGTCACCCAGCAGCTGACACTATGTTACAAGGGGCTGACCAATGGAACCGGTAGCCCCTGTGACATAGTAAGGGCAAAGTATATCGGCGCCATTTTGATTATTGGCAGCCGACGGCCGGAGTGCAGGAGGTCGCTCCCGGACCCCACTGGACTTTTGGCAAGTCTTGTGGGGGTCAGGAGGGTCCCCCAAGACTTTCCAAAAGTCCCTGGTGGTCCAGCGGGGGTCCAGGAGTGATCTCCTGCACTTGGGCCGTCGGCTGCCAGTAATCAAAATGGCGCCGATAGCCTTTAACCACTGGCGCCTTTAACCAATGGCGCCGATAGCCTTTAACCACTTCCTAATGAGGGTGTAACAATTGCTATCTGCCAGTTCAACATTTAAGTGTGCCCTTCTTACTTTGCCATGCACGTTGCACCTTTGGTGTTATTTCACATTTACTGCATTACTATAGCTGTCAATCTCCAGGGTCCATGACCATGTGGTCCACCAGCATATTTATGACACTGGCATCCACATGTGAGAGGGAGAATGAGGTGCTCTGGTGATGTGTCTCAGGCCACACATGCTAGGTAGGCCACCAAGTGTAATACCACACATGCATCATTTTCTGTCACTAACAAGCAGAACACATGCTGGAAGCCACATGTCTATCATGTAATGGTCAGCTGGGAATAAGCTAAACACCCAAAGGTGACATCACTAGTTGCCATGGGTATATTTTTTCATACTATGGAATACCATTCAATGGCAGCATTAAGGCCATTTGGGTGCATGCTATTTAAAATAAAAATCCACTGTTGTTCACGATAGTTTAGAAGTTTTTGTGGATCACCCCCCCTAGAAAACACACAGATTCTATCTATCACCCGCCACTTCAGATCCACAAAAGAATGTTGGCTTTGCACGCAGTGCTGTACGATGGGAGCTAATAATTTTTCAGTATTCAGACAGCTCCGATGTTCAATGAGTCTGGTACGGATAGCACGTTTAGTCCTACCCACATAAATTTTGTTGCAAGGGGAGACAATAATGTAGATAACATGAGCTAACATCTCTGTCTGCCCCTTTCCTACACATTATTATTAGGGGTGTGCATTCGTTTGCAATGAAATCGGAAATAAAGATGACATTTCCAATTTCATTGCATTTCGGGGAGTGAACAAAATGAAAGGAAAACCCACGAAATTTCGAGTGGTTTTCCTATCATTTTTTTGGGGGGGAGAAAGGGCACATTTGTAAAAAAAAAACAAAACCCAAACCCACTCCAACCAAAGTTTAATTAACAACAAACCCTCCCAACGCCCCCCCCCCCCAAGACTTGCCAAAAGTCTCTGGTGGTCCAGCAGGGGTCCCAGGAGTGATCTCCCACTCTCGGGCCATCAGCTGCCAGTAATCAAAATGGCACCGGTGGCCCTTTGCCCTTACCATGTGACAGGGGCTATCGCTGCCATTGGCCAGCCTCTGTCACATGGAGGAGCAATGGACGGCCGGTTCCATCTTAAAAAATAGTGTGGGCCATCCATTGCTCCTACCATGTGACAGGGGCTGACCAATGGCACCGGTAGACCCTGTCACATGGTAAGAGCAAAGTTCCACTGGTGCCATTTTGATTACTGGCAGCCGATGGCCCGAGAGCAGCAGATCGCTCTCAGGACCCCTGCTGGACCACCAGGGACTTTTGGCAAGTCTTGGGGAGAGGGGGGGTTTGAGATAGTTGGGGGGGTTGTAGTTAATTAAGTTTGAAGGGTTGGGGTGGGTTTTTTTTTTGTTTTTGTAAAATTGGACAAAAAAAGTTTTCCAATCCGGAGAGTGGACCTAAATGGCTTGCCCTGGACCCGAAAACAAAACCCCAATGAAAATAAAATGCATGCTCACCCCTATTATGTATGTCATTTTGTTAATATCTTGGAGCGAATGCATTAAGCGATCAAGAAATTTTAATAAACTAAACTAAACTAAACTTGCAAATTTACTCTCGGACTCTGATTTACATGAGGTCAATATTCAAAAGTCATTAACCTAGTCATTCAACAAAATGCATTAAGGTTCAGCTCTAATGCATGTATATTGTGTGATATTGCCACGATAATGCACTACCATGACAATATCACATGCTCTATGTGATAATTGGGATGTCCCTACTCAGATGCACTCCTCTATTACTGTGACCTTCTTTGCATGCAATTAGCATGCATGAATAATGCAAATGCAAGCAGTGATGGTCATTTCTAGGCAAATCTTTGCTAATAAGTTATCTTGGCCGATCATGAAGGTGGTCAGCCATGATAAAATAAGAACACTTCTCTGTCATGTGTTAGATGTGTGGTGAGAGGCCTAGGACCCTAACGCAGGTCCTGAGGATCCTGCCACATATTTAAAGCAGCAGGGGAAAAAATAATATTAAAAAACAACAACAACAATATGTAGCCAAACGGGGAGGTTGAGCAGGGGTCATTGCTGACCCCCATTTCAACCTAGGTCTGCTGGTTAAGGCGGCCCCGACTCCCCAAAACTAAAAATAAAGTTAAAGGTATGCGGGTGGCAGCGGCACTCCCATGGCCCAACAAAGGAGGAAGACCTCTACCTCCCCTCCCATCAGCCGCATCCCCTCTCCACCCGGGCCCCCAGATAGATCAAAGCCCCATCCCCCTCCCCATGGCTGGGGCAAGGTGAGGTTTGCAAACATTACAAGGTAAGGGGACTCTGGAGAGGAGCCAGGATGGGGGAGGTGGGAGGGGGCCTTGCTTTATTGGAGGACCAGGGTGAGGCTGGAGGAAGGGGGTAGGGAACCTTGCTCTATCAGGGAGATGAGGGGGAGGGGAAGATATCTTGCTTTTTCAGGGGGACCAGGGGGAAGTGTGCCTTCATCTTTCAGGGGGGAGGGGCAAGGAGGGCTGCTACTGCAGCCACCCCTCATATACTTTAAACTTTATCTTTAGTTTTGGGGAGTCGGGGCTGCCTTGACTGGTGGCCCCAGTTTGAAACAGGGTTCAGCAATGACCCATGCTCAACCTCCCCATTTGGGCACAGGTAATTTTTTTGGTGGTCAGCGGCCTTTTAAGATGTTAGTGGTCCCATGATATTGGGGTTGCAATTGTCTTAAAGGGCTGCTCGCTGCATTTTTTTTGTATTTGGCCGCAACACAAAAGAATGCACCATGGAGCCTTGATGTGTTTTGGGGGGCGATGCCCCACTATCACGGCTATACCCCCACGTGATAATGGGACACCTCCTCTATTTACACTTCACATTTTGATGAATCTAGGCCTTAGACAGATAGATTAAAATGTATCTATCTAAATGGGTACCCAGCTATATTCAAAGCTGTATACAGTGAAATTCTAGCTGCATGATGACTTATGTGGTGCGGCTAGAATTTAGCCACATAAGTCGGGCGCATTCCAGGAGTGGTTGGGAGGCGGCTAACTCTGGTTACACTGTAGGGCTGTCCTAAGATTGGCCAGGTATACTTATCTGGTTAACTTTAGGATAGCCAGGGATATTCAGTGGCACAGATGTCTTTATCCGGCTAACTTAACTATTCACTCCATAGCTGAATATTGGCCCCTATGTGTATGCTGATTGCTGAGGTTTCTAAATTAGCATATACTTATACACATGCTAATTTTATACACTTAAATGCTATTTTTTTTACACATGCACCTTTTGACAAATTGACCTTAAAATGAATGAATGCCTTGGTTTTATTTGGAGTCGCATAGGAGCATGGTGAGTTGAGGGACTGGGCATTAGGGTACACTCAAAGCCTACCTCCAGGAAAAATCCTGATCAAACGTAATTGTAAACACTATATATATGATTTTTACCCGTGAACAGTTCCTTACAGGTACACCTGGTCATGATCTACTTCACTAAACAAGTGATTGTCTTTAACGATTTATTGTAACTGAACCTTTTGTGGCACCTGTTAGAATGTACGATAGTATGCACCCACTTACATTAATTTATGTGCCTACATGTAAACCGTTGCGATGGTATATTACTTAGCGATGGTATAAAAAAGATTTTAAATAAATAAAATAAATACACAATTTGTTAGCAGGCTACACGATGTAATTTAAATGTGTACAAAATCTGAAATCAAATTTAACAAAGTATATGATTAAAGCACTACATGTAACATTTGTTTGTTTCTTTACCATAGAAACTGGTACATTCGCAGTGTCATGATGTTGATTTTCCTTCATTTAGGGATTAAATTTGTAGGTGAAAACTCTATAGGAATATGATTGCTTCTTATCTTTCTGTTTCTTCAATCTAACCTGGCTACTCTGAAAACCTCATTTTTTTTCTCCCTTCTTGCATTAAGTCCATCAGTAGATTGATGCTTACTGTGACTGTTTGCTTTGCCACCAATTTTAATTAACTGCTATCCTGAGTTCAAACAGTGGCAGTTCACAGAGATAATTCTTTGCATGTAGAAAGCAAACCTGACATTTATCAATTGCACGTCTTACATCTTGCTATATTGATGAAACCATCAACAACTACAAAGCAGGTAGTCTAGTGATGTAAATATCTTTCATATCTGGTGCAAAACTGCCACAAATATATACTTTTTTCAGATATTTACATTAAATCATTTGTATTCACTCCCCCATCTTAATTAAAAGAAACCCATTTCTAGTGAGGGTGCAGCCTAATTCAAAAGCATACAGCATTGCAATCTGCTAAGTGATTTGTTTCAATATATTTATATATCTTCCTCTCTATCTTAGTGTGCACTTCAGACAATTTTGTGTGCTCCTGTTAAATCCCTTTCTCCTGCATAGTTTTAAATATATTTCCCTCTGAGGAATGGTAAGTTCTAAACAAGTGCACATGCGCACACGTTTGCCTGCTCGCGCCCATGCACGCATATTATAAAATAGGCAGAGTGCATGCACATGTAAGCACAATTGTAAGTGAACATGTGCATGTGCACTCAAATCTTGCTTCCACTGAGTAAGTGGGGGGATTTTACCAGGGTCATGTGTCCACGCCATTACCAGTTTTACAAGTTCGTTCCCAGTTCTCCCAGGCAAGGGTTATAATTTCCAAACCTCCTCCCCCCCCCCCCCACCTTAGGTTAATAACCTCCCTTTACCTCTTTTAACCCTGACCCTTAACACCCTGCAGACGTGTCTATATATATATATTTTTTTTTATGATTTACACGCCATCCATAGCAGAAGTAAATTTACATGGTAGGGGACCCCGGCGTGCATTTGTGTGTGTAAGTATTTACGCACACTGGGGTAGATTTTTAAAAACTGCGCGATCGCGTACTTTTGTTTGTGCAGCAGGTGCAAACAAAAGTATGCTGGATTTTATAAGATACGCGCATAGCCGCGCGTATCCTCTAAAATCCTGGATCGGTGCGCGCAAGGCTGCCGATTTTGGGCAGCTGGCGCGCGCCGAGCCGCGCAGCCTGCCTCCGTTCCCTCCGAGGCCGCTCCGAAGTCGGAGCGGCCTCGGAGGGAACTCTCTTTCGCCCTCCCCTCACCTTCCCCTCCCTTCCTCTACCTAACCCACCCCCCCGGCCCTATCTAACCCCCCCTACCTTTATCCATGGATTTACGCCTCCCGGAGGGAGACGTAAATCCACGCGCGCCAGAGGGCTGCTGGCGCGCCGAGACCCGACCCGGGGGCAGTTCCGGAGGGCGCGGCCACGCCCCCGGAACGCCCCAGCCCGAAACCATGCCCCCGGGCCCGCCCCCGAAATGCCGCGTCCCGCCCCCAAAATGCCGCGTCGTTCAGCCCCGCCCCCGACACACCCCCGACAAGCCCCGACACGCCCCCTTGCAAAAACCCCAGGACCTACGTGCGTCCCAGGGTTCTGCGCGCGCCGGCGGCCTATGGAAAATAGGCGCGCCAGCACGCAAGGCCCTGCTCGCGTAAATCCGGGCGGATTTACACGAGCAGGGCTTTTAAAATCCGCCCGACTGGTTTTATTGAGCTATCCAGGAACACCCACGCCCTACCCCCTTTTTAGAAAAAAATGATCGTGCACGCAGCAGAAAATCATGTATACCCGGGCACCTTTTAAAATCTGCTTGGCACACCCTGGCCCTACTTATGTGCATATCTCACAGCTTTTGCGCATTCTAGGCTTTTAAAATCCACCTTTAGTGTGTTCTTTCAGAAGGTGTTATCTTTTCTGCTATTCTTTAATCAATTTCTCCTACATTTATGTATTTTCTGTTTTTTTGGGCATTTTCAAAGCTGATTACATTTAGGTACTGTAGGTATTTCCCTATCCCTCGAGGGCTTATAATCTAAGGGCCAGATTCATTTGAGACTTTTCTCCCATTTTATGTCTAAGGGAAACATTGTTAGTGAATCAGATATTAAGGGGCTGATGCAATGCAAGCATGTAGAAAACAGACATTTGTAGTGAGCAAACATTTTTCTATTGCATGTCCATCCACTTCTCCTGGGTGCGCATTGCAGTATGTTAATGAGTTGCTAGGCTAAAAAGGATGTACTAGGGATCAATTGTGCATCCCTAGCACATCCTTGACATCAGGCGCCCAGGAGACATGGCTATGCACAGGTTAGGAAAATGGACGCTCAATTTGCGAGTGTCCATTTTTGTAACACGTGCATAGCCATGGGTTAGGAAAACTAACTCTCGCAAATTGAGCGTCCATTTTCCTAACCTGACCGCCGTCAAGGCTTTTTTTCATGATGTTGCTTTCTGTGGTTCCTCCCGCTGCTTTTTTGTGAAGACTTGGTGTGCATCAAGACTTAATACCAGCTCCAGGGCTGGCATTAATTTTTGTGTGTTAAAATGTGTGTGTTGGGGGTATGGTGATTTGTTTGCATCATCTATATGGCATTTACATGTGATGAGCACTATTAGTTAAATGCTGGTTTGGATGCCCTAATCACCTTGACCAGTGTGGAACCAGACTGCTGGCACTAACCTTTAAAAAGGAGATAGTGCAGCTTTTAAAATAGATGATGGGGGAAAGCCGACAGTCGCTCAGAAGTGCATGTTTCAGAATGATGTAGCTCTGAAGGATACTAAGAGAACAGGGAAAATAGGGTATCCCAGTACAGAGATTGCAATAAATGCCAAAGGGGATCAGGTGCTTTTAAGTAAAATGCAAAATGATTCCAAATTACCCCTGTTAACTGATGAGCAGGTTGTTAATACAAACAAGAAACATACTTTGAAATGTTTATATACAAATGCCAGAAGTCTAAAAAGTAAGATGGTAGAGTTAGAGTGTATAGCAATGGATAAAGAGGTAGATATAATTGGCATCTCAGAGACCTGGTGGAAGGAGGATAACCAATGGGCAGGGCCAGCGCGTCCATTAGGTGAACTTTGGCGGTCGCCTAGGGCGCCAAGCTGTAGGGGGTGCCGAAGAGCAGCCATGTGGTGCCGCAAGTGGGGCCTATCCCACTCACGGCAAAGAGAAATAGATACTTTGTGCTTCTCAGGGCCGCAAGCAGGCAAACGCAATGGCGCCGAAATAGGTGTGGGGGGGGGGGGGGGGGGGGCAGTGCAAGGGTCGCCTAGGGCTCCCAATACCCTTGTACCAACCCTGCTAATTGTTCACTGTGATACCAGGGTACAAATTATACCGAAATGATTGAATGGATTAAATTGGTGGAGGGGTGGCAATATATGTTAAAGAGAGCATTGAGTCAAACAGGATAAAAGTTCTGCTGGTAACAAAATGCAATGTTAAATCTTTAGGGATAGAAATTCCAGGTGAAAAAGGGACTAAAATAGTAATAGGAGTGTATTACTATCCACTTGATCAGAATGAACTAACAGACAATGAAATTCTAAAACAATTAGGGAAGGTAACAAAATCAGCAGCACAGTAATAATGGCGGATTTCATTACCCCAGTATTGACTGGGTAAATGGTACATCAGGACTAGAGAAGTACATTTCCTAGATGAAATAAATGACTACATCATGGAACAGCTGGTACAAGAACCAACAAGAAGGGAAACTATTTTAGACCTAGTACTTAGTTGAAGACAGGATTTGGTGCAAGAGGTAACAGTGTTGGAGCCACTTGGCAATAGTGATCACAACATTATGAACTTTGGCTTAATAACTAGAGGGAGTGCAAAAAAGAAATCTACTATGACAGTATTTAACTTTCAAAAGGGTGACTATGATAACATGAGGAAAATGGTTAGGAAAACACTGAAAGGAGCAACTACAAAGGTTAAGAAGTAAACTTTAAGAGCCATGTGCACATGTGCGCGCGTTTGCCAGTGCGCTGGTTTTATAACAAGCGCATGTATATGTGCGTATATGCGCACATGTTATAAAATCAACTATCCATGCATACATGCGCACATGATTTTATATTGACGCATGTATGTGCATATAAATGCCATATAACGCATAACTGGGGAGAATTTTAGTAGGTATGCACAACGAAGCAAAAAGCCTTTTTCCTAGTTCGCTCCCAGTTCGCCTGAATAAAGGAGAAGACTTTCTAAACAGCATAGCTAGCTTGCTTCCCTTTTACCCTATTTGCCCCAAGCATTAAAACCCCGCTCTTGTTTTTTTTTGTTACACTACTTACAAGTCATCCATAGCAGAAGTAAAGTTACGCAGTAGGGGACCACAGCATGCACTTGTATGCGTAACTACTTTACGTGCAGTTCTGGTCTACCCATGTCCCACACATTCACCACCCAGACCACACGCACATCCTTATTTTGGAAAAAAAAATTTAATGTGCATACTGGGAGATACGTGTGTGTCTGTGGACCTTTCAGAATCCATGTAGCACGTGCAGCTCCGAGTCACACGTGTATCTCCCAGTTTTGCAATGCTCAAGCCTTTGAAAATCGACCATTAAGAGTTTACCTCAGGCATGGATGTTGTTTAAAAAATCAGTCACCAAACTCACCACCAAACAGGTGTATATCTAAATATAAAAAATCCAAACTCCATACCCAATTTTCAAAATTTAGAAATGAACTATTTTTCTAATGAAATTATTGGAAAAAATTGTTAGGAAAGGGAAGGTAGTTTCATATAATCTTAGCCCCATTTCCATTATGGTAAAAGATGGTATTTTGTGTCTATAATAATAAACTAGCAACCTCCTTCCACCCTATATTTTTTTTTAATTTATTCTTTATTGCGTTTTTGCATTAATTACAAGAAATTTTTCCAATGTGTTATCATATTCCAGAAAACAAGAAAAAATCCAAGATTTCACAAAGAAATAAAAAGTATAATAATACAATATCATCTGGTCATATGCACATTGAAACAATAACTTAAAGAAATACGGGAGAACAAGGGTGAATATAGCAGATACTTATAGGAAATCTCATAACATTAAAACAAAAATATGCTGAACCTCTGTGAGTGACACCAACATTTCTCCTTTTCCAACTACCTTTGGATTCTTCCTAGGATCACGATGAAGAATCTAAATAGCTACGCAATTGCATTGGATCTGTAAATACATACTTTACATCCCCACAGTATAATAAACAATGACATGAAAAATGTAGCATAAACCATGCACCTCTTTCTACTACCTCTCTCCTCATTTCTAAGAATTTTTTTTGTTTTATTTGTGTCGTCCTAGCTATATCTGGAAAGATGCGAATTGGCTGTCCAGAAAACTTCAATTTTTGAAATCTAAAGTACTGCTTCAAAACATTGTCTCTATCAAACCTTGATGAGAACTGCACCAATAATGTGGCCCTTAAGGAAAAATCCATTTCAAATGATTTTTCCAGGAAATCTGTTAAGTCCAAAGTTACTTTCCCTTGATTTTCTTGTTGATTGCGGTTTTCACCCATAACTGAAGGTTGTACTTGGTAATAAACTGCTGCTATAACAGGTATTTTTTCTAATGAATACTTTAATATATTCACAAAATAGCTTTTCAAAAGAGTCCATAGGAGACTGTAGTTTGGTTTTAGGGAAATTCAGAAAACACAAATTTTCTCTGTTAGATTGATTCCCATGAAACTCCATTTTATTCCCAAACAAATTCTCCGATTTTATAAGATTTATTTGTACATCTTCCATTTTTTTTACTTTCCTTCCAAAGTTAAAGTTCTTTTCTCAACCGATATCAGTATTTCTTCAAGCTTATTAGATTTATTCATTGCTTCCTTCACAGTTAAGGTTAGGGTGTTGATAGATTTCTGCATTACTATTAAAATGTTCTTTATTTCCTCTAAAGACGGCACAAGAACTGAGATAGTATTAAGAAGGGGTATATTCCTCATTGCGACTCCTACCTCCATAAGGCCTTCACCATTCTTCTTTAGATTTTCTGGGCGATGTTGTGCCATATTCTCGTGGTTCCTGGAACCCCTTTCCATCGGGTTCACCGAAGAAAGGTCCTCCTCTCCTCTCTGGATACCACGTTTTACGAACAAAGACTTCTCAAGCATATCCACAGTATTAGACGCTCTTATTGGTGGATCCGGAACCATTGGATATCCCGGGTTCAACGATGTCTCCATGCCTGCCCCAGCAGCTGCTCCATGCCTGCCCCAGTGACTACAGCTTCCGGGTTTACTGTTGGCTTCCTCGCAAAGGCTGCTTCGATCTTTGATTGTCGTGTGATATCTGGAGTAGAGGTAAGTTCGCGTACCCGAGCTTTCCTCTTGGTATGCAGCATGTTTAAGACAAAGCTCAAAAAGAAATTATTTCTTGAGGTCTAGCTTGGAGAAAATTTTCAAGAGACCGAGAACTGCAGCCCGCATGTCCTCACAGTTCAGCAGCCATCTTGGTCTCCCTCCTTCCACCTTATAATTATTTAATAATTTTCTTTATTAAAAAAATATTTTACATAGAAAAATATTTTTTGCTTTTTTTTTTAAATACTCTCAAAAATTCTATAGAACTATATCCATATGCATCAAATGTTTAAAAATTCTAGTTAATGCAGAAAACACACTTATATGTGAAATCCACAGCATCTAACTAGATAAATGAAGCTTGACCGACGTGCCCACAAATGCGCAGTAGAGAGCAGCTCTACTGCGCATGTGCGGGCGAGCACGTCAGTCTTAGGCAGCGTCAAAAAAAACCAAAAAA